>NC_082395.1:7842541-7987541 GCF_031168955.1 Gadus macrocephalus
AATATGATGGGAATGTTTAACGGTACAGGAAGGGACACGATAAGGAAAAGGAAGGCTAGGGTTGCACATGTTCTCTATGTATCACTGTGCGGTATTGGACGATGCTAATCTGTTGTTATTTCCCGTTAGCAATAAAGATTGGCGGTGGAAACAAATACCAATACGAATTCTGCTCGGCAACATCAATCGAGAGACTCAAAGGCATGGGGGTGGGCGGGTAGCAGGTGTGTTATAAAAAAGAGTGATAATCGTTTCCTATGGAGCTGGAAATATCCAAGCGAGTCACATGTCCCCCCTCTATTTTTATAGCATGTCCTTCCAGTGAGAGGGACAGGGCGGGCCGCAGCTGCGCTGACACACATCGTAGGGCCAGGAGGTCACCACAAAGCAGGCCATTAGGACTTCTCCATTCTAGAAAACCATAATCATAACCTTGGGTTTATTTCCTTATTTCACGGTACTGCCTTCAATAAGCTTCTTTTGTTAAAGCTGATTGAGAAGGGGGGCTGCCCTCTCTAGTTTTGTCTAAAGAGACCGAGGGAGGGTGTTGTTTCTTTTGGAGAAAGGCAAATCGTTTAGAGGGAGAAAATGGCATGGCTCGTAACACCATACAGAGTTTGGGATGAAAGGGTGACAGGATGACAGAGAGAGATAAAGATAAGCAGATAGGGTGTGGTGCAAATAGAAAAAATGGGAAATATGTGTGCACTAACAGTATACTTAGTGAAATACCTTGAAGAGCATGGCCATACAATTTGTACTTACATTTTTGCAGGCTTTTTCCCCTTTTAACGTGTTATGTGCACAGGGGTATTTTCAATAAATATGCACTTATGCACACAATAAATAAAGCAGCAGCATGGTTTGAAAGGTATAATGCATTTGTGATTTTAGGTCCGGTCAGGAATGGGCTTTATGAATCATAACAGGCTGAGGATACTTGGGACAATAACAACACCTCAAAGAGGATGCGAGAGAGAATAATGTGAACAATCTAATAAAGAAGAAACCTTGCTACCTCTCGGGCTTTGGGGAGCGTCGGAAAGTGAGTTGCTCTAAAGGTAATTGTCCTGCTGGAGGTGGAAACACAAGCTGATACTTCCAGGCTTTTGTACCTGCTGAGAGAGAAGTGCACCATGTGGAATACAATCAATAGGTGCACCACACAGCCGGTGTAAGCCTGAGTTGAGTCGTTGCTAACACTTTAAGAGCCTGTGGCCTGTGGGATTTTCCTGACTATATAAGGTGAAATGTCTTATTAGTTATTATTATTAGGTAGTTCCATCGGACCTTCGCTGTCATCCATTTGGAGACCCGAACATCTCCCATCGACTTGATCTACTTCCTGTTACCGTGATTCTTTGGGTGCATCTGAAAGTCAAACCGATCATTGAAGCGTTCCTAATGTGTTCATCCACCCAGGTCGAGCGAACCACTGGTCTGCCATCATCGGGGCGTCCCATTCCAAGAACTACGTGCTGTGGGAGTACGGCGGCTACTCCAGTGACGGGGTGAAGCAGGTGGCAGAGCTGGGCTCCCCAGTGAAGATGGAGGAGGAGATACGACAGAAGGTAAGGACAAACCTACGACCAAAGGCACTTTAGAAGGCTGTTCGATGCACATGCGGTGTGCAGAGAATAAACACACAGATTGAGTAAATGGAAAATAAGCTGTACAAAAATAGTGTTGGCTCTTGGGACAGCTTGCTCTTTTTATCTGTGTTATGTCTGGCTCCCCACATGGGCGAGGCATTTGAAATCTCTGTGCTCTGAATTTGAAAGAGCTTGTCATTTTTCCAGCAGGTCTCCAGTGGTTAAACGTAGGGGGGGAATGCAAAGTGGTTTTGGTCACATCACTTTAGCCCGCTTACCTGTTGTTCAATACGGGTCCTCTGCTTTCTTTTTTCTTTTTGAAGACTTTCTTAAATTCTCCCCATTTTCCAGAACTCTCAGAGCAGGTGGTGCAGTAGGGTGGTGATGGTGGGGTGCTATCCAAGACGTTGTATTTATGGCTATTTTGGGAGCACTCGTTGTGTAATGACAAAGAATCACACCTGAGCCCATGATAATCATCCTAGACTAGACCCGATCAATATGGGCTCAAATGGCCCATTGTGTTGTCGCTGCATCGACGCACATCCACTGGATATCCTGTGAGCAGCTTATGTGTCTGTCCGTGCGTTTCCATACAAACTTGAGCAGACTAATCTCACTACCTGACCTAAGGATCCCTAAATAGCCGAGCTGTACGTCCACTTACATGAGATCCAATTCAATTTCCATTAGCCTCAAAAGTGCATTCATTCTCTTGATCGATCTGTTTGTCATCATTGTTTAAGTTGTAGACCAAATTAATCTTCATAAATGACATCCCTGCATGGAAGTTGCACTGTACAACACACACGCACAAGTCTTTTGTTGTCTTTTGTGCCCTTGGAGGTAAGTGAGCCAGTGGGTGCAGCTGCCTATCTCCTTTGAGCAGTGGAGCACTCCTTTGGTAAATGCTGACACAAACAGAAAATTGATTCGCTTTTGTGTCAGGTGGGCCGTCAGGGGGAAGAACGAGCGATGAATGCTGAATTGATATTCATGACCAGCCTCCATTCCAGCCAAGAGGTGCACTGATCGCACTGGTTATACAAAGTTTCATTTGCCGAACCAAGCAAGCATGCCGACCACAAGCAAGCTCTGACACACAAACGCACTCGCACACATGCACGCACACACACAATCACAGTCACACACACACATACACACATGCAAATAAACACGCGAGAACATGCACACACAAATACACACACACACAGACTTCAGCACAACCACACACATGCACAAATCGGCCTGTACACACACACTTGAAAGTACCAACACCCACATGCACACACATTTCTGCACAATTATACATGTACACAACCAAATGTACAAACACAGTTGAATACACACACACACACACACACACACACACACACACACACACACACACACACACACACACACACACACACACACACACACACACACACATAGCCAATACAGAACATGATGGCTTCATTTCCAGAGACTGTCACCCTTACAGGGCAGGGACAAAGATGTGACTTGCCATCTGTCTTGTTTCGACACTCGTCAGATGTCTTGTGTGGGAAACATGACACAATGGCCTCTCTGCTCCTAACAACAACACCTTGGTATTGGCATTGAAAGATTCAGATAATAACTTCAGAATTCACAGGAATAGTTTTCAGTTTTGACTGACATGTTTTTGCCCTTTGTGATCAAGTTCCGCAGATCTGCTGTCTCTGGGGCATGTCCCAGAATTATCCATTTATTTTTCTGTAACGTTTCCTAAATTCAAAGTTATTGTAATTCCGTACAGGACATATTACTGCTGTACAATGTTCCTCATGTATTGATTTCGTAAAGTTCGCCAAGGGCAGGTAGCTCCCTTATTATACTTTCTTTCTAAACGAGAAAAATAATATATATTTCCTAATTATGATCCATTGAGTTGGAGACTCTCACCCACACCAGTGATCACAGTCATCCCATCCAGAAAGAATACTCTGCCATGTGTTACACACAAGGTACTATGTTAACAGACTGATAGTTTTGGGGAAAAGCCTTCTGATTCAAATCTACTCTGCGGATCATAAATTGTCCACAAAACGGTAAATTCTCTCCAGTGTTCTCAGGCCCCTTGTACCTTACATTCCCAGCATGCTATACTTATCATTCATAAAAACATCAACACATCAATCAATGTTTATTCATCCGCAGGCTTTGAGAGTTCTGATTTGAGCAGAGACACTAGTAAACCCACAGCTCTGAGAGTGTGTTGGTTCCGGAAAGAAAAACACAAAACCAAAGTTTGTAATGAGTTTCCTAGGTGAATGATTTAAATCAATGTTCTGGTTCGATCCTCTGTGAACCATCCCCTCTGTGAACCAGTCTGTGCCTTTAGCCATTCTACCTGCAACACCCTGACACCAGAACACCTCTTAGTGCCCCTGAGATCTCCCACTGCTATTATTCTCATTACTTTGGAATCACTCCACCAGTACTCTCCAGTTCTCCCACTCTGTCTCAGAAAAAAGCCCATGCAGCTGGGTGGGAACCTGCCTCGCTCCACAAGAAGACAGCACGGAGCCAGAGAAAAATGTTGAGTTTAGTGCTGTCAACCCGGACACTTTTCTGCTTCCTGTCCCAAACTTCTGGGGAATACTTTTAGCAGTAGTCGGGGAGAAACTGTCACGTTAGCGCGTATCATGTAATCCTTTTCTCGACCGTACCCGGATTTCAGATTGCACACTTGTCCTCAAGGGAGAGAGGGACTTCGGGAGAATATTGCCTCAAACTCTTCACCTCACCGCCAGCGATGGTCCGCCCATCAATTTCCAACAGGGTTCAATAGTTCAACAGTCCCTCACATCTGAGTGCTTGTGAATCTCGAACTTTATCCATCCATATCCATCTAGCTGCACCTCTTTGCTTTGTGAGGTTCTGCTGGTCCTGGGCCACCCTTGGCTTGCACTCCCTAACCCCAACATAGAACGGTCCTCAGTCAGGGTGCTCAGATAGGTTGCCTCCTATCAAACCAGAGGTCTCTTTGTGTCCCTATCCAGCCAATCCTTGGTCTCCAGTTGGTGACAAGAGAGTTCTCACCTGTGTCCCTTCCGAGTATTGGGGGTCAGGATCGGGGTGTTCACTTACCTCATTACTAGTGTCACAAATCAGACTTTAGATTAATATTTAAAGTCTGATTGCTGATTAGCCATCAGACTGAAAGCCTCATCCACTCGCTGAATTAAGGATTTTTCGATGTAGAATATCTCCAAAATGAGGCAGAAACACGGCCTAACTTCGCACCTAGCAGGCCTGGTTTCTGGCCAAGGCTCTGTGCTATCTCCGCCCAGACATATGCTATAGCATTGGACTGCTTGATCAGAGATTACCAGTCAATGTTATCAACTCTTGAGAAGCACCCGTCCTCGCTGTGATATATTTTCCTCTCGCTCTCAGCTACAGACGCGTCTGCAAAGGATGAATACATTCAGGAACCTCTTGGTGTGGGTTTCATCTGACCTTTCCACCTCCCCAGCTGGTGCCGGGTTGGTCTCTGTGGGTTCCAGAGCTGGTTGGTCCGGCCCAAGCTAAAATGATAGGTACCCTGCCAGGCTAACCTGGTATTAAATGGGTCACTGGTTTGCTATAAATATCCATTAGAGCTATGGTCTCACCAATTCTGCCCCTCAAACCTTTTTGCGGCATTTTTTATAATGCACCACTTGAATGTTTTTCTGTTGATTTTTAACCGTTGAATTGCCATCGCAATTTCTAAGGGGAGGATTTGTCGGCGGACACAGGGATGCAGGCTTTAGGTTCATAGCGGTTATTTTTGTCGGAGGTGATTTGTATACTCGGTCGACCCTTACCGACACTCAGTGTGTCCCTAATGAGAAGTTTAATGAGGCTCTCCGTAGACCACAGACCTGAGTCCAATGCCTCAGATGGATTATGAAATATCCCATTTCCTCAGACCAGTGTGGGGTGTTTCCATTACTGGTCGGGTGCAAACAGAAACACACCATTACGTTGAGCCCCACAGCTGGGCTGCAGATCGCTGACTACATACATGCCACTGCTGATGACCACAAAGAACCTTGCAGAATAACAAAAAGAGAAAGAACACCAATTATCTTGCTTTCTTGGCCTCGATGAACTCTAGATCATTTATTATACATGCATTGATAGATGATCGCAGGGTATGGTGGTGGGGTTTTTGGAACACAGTGGCCCTTTAGTTTGGTAACGTGCCAATATGTTTGTAACAATGAACATCAAGTGTTCATCCCACCTCAGAGAAATGTCAAGGGCACCCATAATAACACCCCTTCGTTCAATGAGTCTATTGCCGCCATTGAAGAGGTAATGGACAAAACATTTTTTAGAACCACACACAGCACTGCAAAGCAGGTCTGTTGCGAACGCAGTGCAGATGGTTGAGTTACTGAGAGCGGTTGATGAGGGGCTCATTACGCGGGGTTGTAGTTCAAATGAGGCGGCGGACTCATAGTGGGTTTTTGAGTGCTTGGCAGTTCAACCCTCTCATAGCTGCGTTCGCAAAGAGAGTGACACGGCTGCGCACTCCCGGGTCCCTCGCCATTAAACACTAAACGAGGCCATGGTGAATATTTGTTCGCAGAAGACTGTGTTTCAATATTAATGGATGTGGAGAGGGTGTTGTTGATTGAAGTGGGCTGTATACGGAAAGAGACACGACACTCATAATCAAAGAACATACATTTGTCAGGCAGTCTTTGTCTAGGAAGGATTCATTTTAATTTCAGGAGACCAAGACACAATTGAAAGATTATCCAAAACCTAGTGAGAGCTGACATACATGGAGTGGTGATCCTCTAACATGCTTGGCATGTGTCTGATGCACACAGTTTCAAGATACGTCAGGAGCAGAGAAGCCAGATGTATACCATAAGAGGTCCTCCTTTCTAGTGGGCTTCAATTGTTTCTTTGAGCATAATTTCCTTGCATTGAATTTGAATGCAAATGTCCATTTCCCCTGTCCTACTTTCTCTGCAGCTGCCTTAGACCCCTCTGTCATTCGGGACTGCTGGTGCTTACTGGATGCTGCGGTTGGTTTGACCACACTGGGCTAGCAATTAAGTACAGAGGGGCCACCCAAAGGGCGTGGCTCTGACCCCAGTGCTGCAGTCGACCTCGCCAAACGATGGCAGTTCCCCGCCAAACCATAGATTAGCGGGTGTGTTCAGCAAACAGTCAGGCGAGTCTTTACCACAGGAGCGATGCCAGACACGTGTCACCTTCCCCTTGCCATAATTTGCTGAGGCCCCGGTAAAACATCCTCGTGCAGAATAGATAGTCTTCCACCAGTGCTGTTGTAAAACTGAAAGGATAATTGCTTGGAGAAAAGAAGATAATTGTTTAGTTTGTTTTGTGGGGACCTCCTGACGATTCTGTTTTGTGTGCCAGAGGGAGAGAGCGGATTTATTCCCAGCCCTGTCCTGTGCTCCGAGATTGTCTGTTATTATGAAGGGAATATATTGACAGTACTGCCAGAGGCCACAGATTTAGAGTTCTGCTGCTGTATTGTGTGTGTGTGTGTGTGTGTGTGTGTGTGTGTGTGTGTGTGTGTGTGTGTGTGTGTGTGTGTGTGTGTGTGTGTGTGTGTGTGTGTGTGTGTGTGTGTGTGTGTGTGTGTGTGTGTGTGTGTGCGTGCGCCTGTTTAGTCTGACGTTCTTTAAATATCACAGTATGCTTCTAATGACTTGTGTGCTTGGCGGTGGTGTTGGTGCTTCGGTGATCCCCGGTATCGCATATAAACTTTTCTAGAATCTCAGACAACTTCAGACCTACAGACATAAAGTTAGAAATAGTTATGCATAGTTGTATAAATAGACCTCCGTAAAGTTGGCAGGCAAAGGAGTGCCAGGTCAACTCTTTATAAACACTGTAGTTCGGGATATTCACTGAGCGACCACTGATTTTAAATGCCTACATTCTTACACACAGAATACATACCTACATTCATTACAGAATTGTGATAGCATAACACATTTCTGTGGATGTTGTTTATAATGAGTACTGAAAACATCCATTCCTTTCCATCTGTGGTGTGCTGTAATCAAAATAAAGTATCTATATTTGCATTACTTCTTGGTTGTTGTTTTTAATCGCTTGCTGAAATTGTCCATAAATAAGTAATACACATTTACACTTTATTAAATTTCCCAAAAATGCATGCGGTAACTTTTTTGTACAATATTAATTTATACTTCAAATAAGTTGTCATCACAAAAGCCATATCCACTCAACATCAAGCTCCTTAAATATTTCTTCAGCATACTAAATTTGATCAAATATCAAAGTGGCCTAATCTGCTTACACATCAATT
The DNA here is from genome assembly GCF_031168955.1 of Gadus macrocephalus. Classification (NCBI taxonomy): domain Eukaryota; kingdom Metazoa; phylum Chordata; class Actinopteri; order Gadiformes; family Gadidae; genus Gadus; species Gadus macrocephalus. Next base: position 7,850,468 of record NC_082395.1, read on the forward strand.
TAGTAAGGATGAATCAACAAAGAGGATTATGACACACCGTCCTTGTAGATAGACATGGTAGCAGCACCACGACATTTGTTGATGATGTGATGTCAGCTGTAGCTCATGAATGGACGGTTCAAACGTACACCTTTAGGAAGGGGCTTTCCTTTTCTTCTCAGGATTGGATTCAAATGGAACTAGGAAGCACTGAACGACTATTATAGCACTTTCCAGAATTAGAATGCAGAGACGAGACGCACTTCCCCTCGTTTCTCTTCTCTTTTTTTACAGTCTTCATGAGATCAAGGTCCACTAAATATAATAACCTGCACCATAAAGCGTTGTAATGTTTTATGCATGAGGTGGGCTCGCTGAATCTGTCCTCAGTAACGGCTCTACCTGCTATATTTTCCTTATGTAAATGAGACCTTGGCTCTGAGTCCTCCTCCCATTCACTGTAATCTCCATTTCATTTGACTGGTAGTGGACCAATCTGCCTTTTGCAGACTGACAGGCCATGGGCTCACCCCTTCATATGCATACCTATAAACTATTCACCTTTAAGTTTAATATTCTTTTCATAGGCTGATGAGATCTGCCTGACTATAACGAATAAGGGATAGGATAGTGTCGGGGTATTTGGGTGTTCAATTCACAAAAGGTATTGGGTTTGAACCCCAACGTCCATATGCCACCTCTAGGCACCCTTGAGCAAGAGGTCAATCCCTGCTCCTGGATGATGTGAACCTGAATTCAAAGAGACATGTGCATTAAGGTATCTGCTCAATGAATAAATTCATAATGTACAGCTGTTGACGTTGCACATTGTACTATAGTTGGTTGATTCGTGTTTCTTTGTGAGGTAGTTGAAACCTGGGATATCCAAGTAGTATTTCAGAGGTTTTGTGTGGTTTTCTTACTGCAATAGCTTTTTCAGATGGTGAATGGTTACGATTATGGTTTTCAGAAATGCTGTTTAACATCGAGTGCACTCTAATGCTAATTGTTTATTCATGAATATAATTTGATATATCTTTACATTTCCTGTCAGAGCAGATGGTACATTGCTAATTGAGTTCCCCGCTGGTTCTTCAGTCGGCAGAAGCAGACTGAACAACAGCCACACTTATGTTTTAAAATGTAAAAAATGACATTATCCTTCTCCATTCCATTTTCTTTGGCATAGATTATTTTTCGTTAATTTTTCCTTTTATTTTTGTTGGGGGGTCAATCATGTCACTTCAGATTTTCAGATTGACTTGATGTGTCAATCCATTCAGCATAGATACGTTTCATTCGATTTTGCTTCTGAACTTTACAAAAGGAAGGGATCAATTTGAATGGACGATTGTTACGGAAAGCAGTGCGCTCCCATGCCTACATTCGTGAGGGCCCCCAGCCTAAGTTGGTGGAAGAGGGATCGCTTTACCTGCAGTTGTATGGTTTCCCAGCTCCTCCTCACACTGGCCTTCAGTGGCTTGTGCTCACAGCCTTAACGAACACTGACCTCCTTAAAGAACAAAGAACAGGGAAGTAACAGGGGGAGGGGGAGATGAAGCTGAGCCGCCTGGAGAGAGAGAGGGAAAGAGAGGGTTAGATAGCTTCAACTGGGTCATCAAAGGCAGTTACCTCAATTCATCTCTAATAATACCCGCTACCCTGGGCCCGGGTCTGCCAGAGATACGCCCATAGACGATGACTGGGGCCTTCTTGATGAATGAGGGTGCCTGGGCATTGCAGGGGGCTGCTAGGCTGTGTGTGTGTGTGCTACAAGGTTTTAGAGATTGCCACTGAGGACATTCAGGAGTCAGCAAATCAATTCACAACCACCCCCCCCCCCCCTCATCTCTCACTATCTCTCATTATCTTCCTCTCTCTCTCTCTCTGTCTCTGTCTCTGTCTCTGTCTCTGTCTCTGTCTCTCTCTCTCTCTCTCTCTCTCTCTCTCTCTCTCTCTCTCTCTCTCTCTCTCTCTCTCTCTCTGTCTATCTCTCTCTCTCTCTGTCTATCTCTCTCTCTCTCTCTCTCCCTCTCTCCCTCTCTCCTAGAGAGATAGAGTGCCCTTACAGACTCATCTGCTGTTAGCATGGATGATTCTTTTGTCATTCCCGGCCTCTCCTCTCGCCTGTGAGATGTGCATGTCCTGGTTGCTAAGAGATTTGCGGGACATAAGAAGTGCATCATGTTATGCCAGCAGGTCTCTGAGCTGTGCAGCCCTGCTCAGGATAAATACCTGAAAGTTGTGTGTTAGCGATTCACTCTATGCACCAATCAGAGTTTGATCATGTCCCGCTGGCATTATATATAACTCTGGAATAAAGTTATGAAATAAATAAGGGTGTATGTTAACGGTTTGGACGTATATGCTGAGAAAGGCAGACCAGAGATTGCTGTGTACTGCTATGTTTAGAGCTTCCAGGTAAACATATCCGTGGACAAGCCGTACAACGTGGGCTTTTGCCCTAAAGACCTAAAACAACTCTAAATTTCTCATGACAGAGGCTTTTCAGGGAGTTGCCTATCGCATTTGGAATCGTTTACAGGATGCCAACATTGAGCACTTTAGTTTACAACTTGGACTGCTACCGGTACTATGAGAGTAATCGAAGGTTACTGTAAGCACTAGCCATTGCTGCCTAAAAGTTTACCCTTTTTCCCACATGCTTAATAAACCAAAAAATAATGCAAAATCAAGGGTATCATGCAACCCACATACATTTTTTCCTCCACATTATAATAGTAAAAAACAAATGGTTGTAGTGAAGAATGCTACTGGATGGTAATGATATGATTAGCATGACCAATTAGCATACTGGGCCTATGCGTCTAGCTGTTGCTGGCTGCTCATACATGGAAGTGAAGGGAGGTTGCGAACTAGCCTCAGGCTACACAGAGACATAATGATTATTATTTAACCAGAACTGTATAAGACACATTACTAAATGCCATATCCATGAGCTGTCCAATGTGATTCAACATACCAAGCTGCTACAGGGTTTTCCATCTGGGCCTGTTGAATCACGGATAATGTAGTAAGACACACTGTTGTTCATTTAATAATTTAAAAACTGTGTGTATAGTGTGTATATTATAACAATATTAAATCATTTATCATACACAACCAGCACACTGCCCCATTTCAGCTGACGTCTGATAAGACATTTACACTTATCGCTTTGCAGTAATTATCTTAGCACATGTAGTTGCAAGGATATCTTAGCAGCAACACATGCCATTTTTTTCATAAGAGTATTGTGGTGCTCTTATTTTAGACGTTCCATGTTTGCCCAAATAATGACGTCACGTGATTACATTGTTGCAGCACAGTTTTCTTCTACATGATGGATTCTTTATTATGCATACAGCAACTTCATTTTTAGGGAAATAAACGGTATGTGATTGATAGGAGGACATTGAACTAACTGTTACAGTACTCGATCAAATAACAACTGAAAATTAAAAAGGTGTAAAACAGCAACCATATTCATAAATGCAAAATATGGCGATTCCAAGATTTATAATTCTTGTTGCTCGGTTTCTTGTTAAAGCAGCACAAAGGCGAAACACATGCAGTCCTATTCATTCAACTCAACAAGTAGCCGGAATTGTTTTCAGTTTTTTACGTTTTTATTTATATCCCATTTAATGGCCAAATTATGTTTGATTATTTTTATTTCATTTGTATTAATTTATTTAAGTTTGAATTATTTGATTAGTACAACTACTATACATCTGGTAAATTGCACTCGTCATTTCCGCAATTATAACTTTTGCTTCAAACTAAATCATGACAACCGGACAATTATCTTTTTTTTCTTTTTGCAATCTGAACTGCAAATGAATCATCCCAGACAGAATACTTAACGAAGTCAACAACAGAATATCTAAACTGGCAATTCATTTCGGTGGGAAATATAATTATCACCCAGAAAGTGATGTGTGGTTGGTAGATCGCAGATATCCAGAACAAGGCCGCTGCTATGGTAGCAGGTTCTGGCAGTTCTGCTTCAACAGCAACCAGCAAACAGGTGTACTGACAGCCTACGAATCAAACAGGAATGATAACGAGTCACTCTCAACATAGCCCACGTTCAAAACTAATCCTATAGCTTAACATGTGTTTGTAGAAACAAAAAACACATGTTTAGTCAGAAGTGTCTGAGATGCGTTGTGTGTCGACCTACTCCACCAGACGAGGTGGATAGCTTCTAGCAAACCAAACAAAGTTCACTGTCATCCTCATGAGAGCATGCTGTTCTGGAATCCAACAACAGCTGCGGATTCAACACTGATTATTTTTCCAAACCGAGTTAATTGTTCATTCATCAGCACATTGTCGGCAGCACACTGACTCCAGCAGCCTCCTACTCATATCCATGCTAAATCATTTCAGAAGTCATTGGAGCAAGCAGACACTAGAAACCATATTAACACTGAGTATTTGGCTAACTATTGCCTATACATAATGATGGCAGTTTAAATGTCATTTCTTCCTAACAGGGAATTAGAAATGGTAAATCAAGCGTAATAAAGTAAACTTCAATGCACTTGGGCTAGATAGAAATTATTCACACAGTCTGGTTTGTTTTTGTAGATGAAAACAAATGTGTCATTTGCACTTCAATATTGGCTGTTCCAGTTTAACAAATTCATGTTTGGTGTTGGGATATTATTTAGTATTGAAAACTTCATGTATTATTTATAAGGTAAATAAGTTGGTATCATCTATATATATTGATACATACAGAGCAAAGGGTCATTGAGGAAGAGGTTCCAAAGTACCGACACCGTGACAGAGAAAGCACATGTGTCGCTGGGAGCTAGTTTAGTACGCGGCTTTGATTAGAAGATCACAGAGACCCTTCCAGGGGCGTATGGGTGGGAAAGCTTTCTGATGAATTCTAGGGCCAAGCCATGCAATGCTAATAAGTGATTACACCAATTATAAAATCACTACGTTATTCTGACAGCATCAGAAATCTCGATTTGTCATTTGTGAATGTTCGCATACTTTGCCAAAAGTCCAATGAATAGTGGCAAATGAAATACACTGCACGGTGGCTAGACAGAGGCTAACGGCTAGACTGGCCCCGGTGAGCTGGCTGTTGCCGTGCATGCTTGACATTGCCGTCGGTATGTGTTTGTGTGTATGAATGGGTGAATGTTAGGCAATAATTGTAAAGTGCTTCGAGTGGTTAGATCAAAGCATGCTCTAAATGTAGGCCACTTACCATTGACTATTTACCAAGTCCATAGAAAGAACAGCTGGCGTTATTAAACATTCTACTTACCAGACACTGGTATAGTACAATGTCTCCTGTGGATTTACGGTGCATCACTGTAATACAACCCATACGTTTAGGGCTCCTGAGGCTCATAGACCCAAAGCCTATATCCTACATCTCGTCAACGGTAGACATCTTCTCCATAGTTAATTAAAAGAAGAAAATAACGAAGGAATAAAACTACTAGTGCCAAATTGTTAATCATGTTTTGCGGCGTGTCCTTGATTATCTATTGCTTTTCTATATTCATCAATAAAACAAAGGTCGAAATGCATCCTAAAGTTCTTTATAGGAAGTCATTCATTTTCCTCTTTATAGCCATACATTTTACAGCACCGCCGCATTTTCATGTGACATTTGACTAATGGCTCTTTGTCTTCTTAGAGTGACCATTCAGTGTTCCTCAAAAGGATGAAAAGGAAATTCAAATGATCCCCCTATTTCCCCCTCTGCAGTAATATTCCCCTCATAGAAAGAAGAGAAACTGGAACTAAATTACATTTTTGATTTCTTTAACTTTCCCTTTCTGCCCTCCTCACTCTGACCACCACAAATGGAAGCGGAATATCCTGTGGATCTGATAAAGGCCTTTCAAGACTGACATTATAAGCATAAAAAGACAGGCAATACGGAAAGGGAGATTAGATTGGATTTGGGGTGCATTCACGAGAGAACAGGAGTTACAGGATTAACAACATTGGATCCTACAGCCCCAACAGGGTATTTAGTGGGAATTATTTTTGGGAGGATAACTGTTTTCAAAGTACTCAGTAGGGATCACTTAGATCATGGAGAATCACTTCTTGACACACCCGGTTGGCACAGTTTGATAATCTCGGATTTATGTTGCTGATGTAATTGCAAAACGTCTGCCAGATGATCATATTTATCTGACACTGGGATGTGTTACTTGGCCAATGTAGAGAAATGACTCAATATACTAGCTACATACCAAGATAGTGATAATGACTTTTCCTTTCAGAATTATGTTAGTTTACGTTATATTTGAATATGCCATTGGACCGCATCATACAGCTAGTCCATTTTAAATGTCTGTTAATTAGTTATAGTAATTTCATTACAAATTTTCATTTTCCATCTGGCAACTTTTCCTATTTCCACTAAGAAGCAATATTAATGCAGTTCATAAGAAGTCTTGCATCCTGTGTCAAACACATACCTGCAAATTTGTCATGAAATCACACAAGCATATGCTAATTCACATGCACACTCAGACACACACAAGCACCCAGACAGAAAGACACACACACACACACACACACACACACACACACACACACACACACACACACACACACACACACACTTTCAAATGCACACTCTTAAACACACACACACAGACACCCTCTCAAACACACACACAAACCCAAACTTGCACAATTGACACACACACAAACACCTGCATAAGCTAAACTAATATGTGTCAGTTGACTCATACAGTAATAAGGCTGAAGTCAGTCATCAGCTTCATCCGTACAGTGCAAATATAAATACTGCACAATGTGTCCCTGTGAATTTTTCTCCCTCCTCCTCCTCTTCCTCCTCCTCCTCCTCCTCCTCCTCCTACCTCCTCCACCAGTCTCTCCTCTGATCACTAATTGCAATGCCTGATGGGAACAAATGAAAGTCTCCAACTTTTTTGCGCACACACACACACACACACACACACACACACACACACACACACACACACACACACACACACACACACACACACACACACACACACACACACACACACACACACACAAACTGTAACATTGATGGCATTTGAAAGCCAATTAATGCAGGGACTAGTCAAAGTCACACAGTTGGAACCACATTGCCGTGTGCTGCTGGTACAGGTGCAAGGCACGCACACACGCACACACGCACATACACACACACACACACACACACACACACACACACACACACACACACAAGTACAACCTAGCACGCACACACAGGTACATACACACACTGATACAGTTGCAACCACATTGCCATGTGTTGCGGTTCCAGGTGCAAGAAACAACCCCCCTCCCACACACACACACACACACACACACACACACACACATTTCCACAATTCCTGGATATTTCCTGTGGTTGCTTCTAATTTGACACATATCTGACGCGACAAAAAGAAAGACATTCATTGTCGGAGGTCGGATAATGAGCACCATTGGACCGGAACTGGGTCCACACTAACGAGAACCAGGAACAAAACGTACTGAACCGTCAACACCTTGTTTGATAATTTTCTAATTCTGAATGTAATAGTTCATTCTAAATAAGTTTCAGTCAGAAACCTGCAGTCTTAATGGCCTAGCAGAACAGAGTGTGACTCATAGAAAACCATTGCATTGGCTACACCCTACAAGAAGAAGCTTTTATCCCATCACGTCACAAACACATTAATGGTGGTATGACGATGCTGGCAGAGTGGGGAAATGGTATTATGGCATTAAAATATCATGGAATAATTAATAAATTGATAAAAAAATACACATTGAACGGACTGAAAAAAGTCTATCCATATGTTAATGCAATAAATAAATGCAATATTTGCATAAATATGCTATGTAGTACACTGTGTTCATACATGGACAAAACAAGAATCTATATTTTGTTCACCACCTGCAGTGTCGTCGAATAACATCTCAACTGGAGTGAAAGCCTTTCCTGTCCGTCGACTATGCTAATGAGAGATTAGGCAAACAAACATAGAGAACTCATTTAGACTTCCACCATTAGCATCTCAACAAGATCCAAGTCAGCCTCGACCCAAACGAGCCAGAGTGCCGACTGCCAATAAAAACCCAAGACAGAGCCGGCGATGTTTGACTAAAAAGGGAAAAGCTGCAGCATAAACCCGAGACGTGCAGAGAAATAAATCAGATGTTTACACGTTTGTTTTCCCACATTTTCTTTCCACTTTATTCGAATACGAATGTGTAAACTGATGATTTATTTCCCGACACGTCTTGAGGGTTACGCGGCATCATAACATCGCACTTTTACTGAACGGGTCTGGGTGTCAGACGCCGTCCCCCGTAGACACCTTCACCTCCCTCCTCTCCATCCTGACTGTGTTTCCTCCATTAACCGGAACACAGTGTGGGATCATTGTTCTCCTGCTAACCATGTCCACCCCAGCGACGGCCATTATACCGGACTACACTCTTAAGCCTCTCTTGAACCAATTTCACGGCTGACGTGTTCAGTGTGTGAGCGGCTGCGACAGGCCAATTCCTCCTTGGCAGGACATAATCGACCCCCTGGGAGGGGGGTCTCAGTGACAACGGGCCCCAGAGCCTCAGTGTCAGAGTGTTACGGGTCAAGTGCAGAATCAAATACACATTACGGTGGAGTGAATCATGCATCGATGCACTTGTAAGGCGTGTATGCATAATATATTCATAGGTGTCCTTGTGCTAGTGTGGGTGTTTGTGTGTGTGTGCGTGTTTGGGTGTTTGTGTATGTGTGCTGCTTAAAACAGAACGGTACACACAAGCCTCCAGAACTTTTATGAGAAAAGAACTTTCCTGTCCGTTAAATGTTTATTTTACCCGCCAAATTGGTAAGATCAAGGATCTGTTGTTAAAACAAGGCAATCATTTTATATTACCGTAACTAATTTGGTCGAATAGCGGATGATTTTTATCCTTTTATCCTAGTCAAATACATGTCATTAATGAGCATTTAGGCATGAATGCCTGCAGGCTGTGGAAAACATGGCTCAAACCCAATATCAAATGAAATGTAAAATAACCTGCTCAAATAACCTGCTATTAAAACATACTAGCAGGATTTCTTTGCACATCTGTCTTCTATCATTCTACAATATTTGGTCATTCCAGAAGAAGTTCATTCGAATCCGTCAAACTGTCAAATTAAGTTTGAGCAAATGAATGCAAATTGCAATAGACATGCAATGAATGAAAGGATTGTATCAGAAAAAATGAGGAATTATCCAAAAAACTCAGACAATGATGACAATGACAAATGGTTTTACATTTTTAGACGGCCCTGACAGTATTCCAAGGAAATTGTTTAATTACTACCGTTGTAATGAATTTATTCATAAAGCTTGATTGCTCCGTGATGCGTGATTTCTTTTTAATTTTCTGATAGTGATAATGTTTCCTATTTGTGACGGTCTTGTTAACCGACATTCCAAGCTAAACTAAGGCAAGCCCTTGACTTGGAGTTATCAGTGTATGTCTTTGGGCCCTATTTTAACGGTCTGAAACGCAAGTGGAAAGCGCAAAGCGCAAGTAGCTTTGTGGGCGGTTCTACGGCGCTATCGCTATTTTACAGGCGGATAAATGACACTTGCGTCGCGGCGCAAGTGTCAAAAGGGTTGGTCTGAAGCAGCCTAATTACCCGTAGGTGTGGTTTGGGCGTAACGTCCAACAAACCAATGAGAGTGCCAGCTCCCATCCCCTTTAAGAGCCATGAGCGCATTTGAATCGGACGAGTTGATATTTTGACAGCGCGTCTGCAGTCTCCGATGAGACAGATGCACATGAATTTCAAACTGCAAATGGCTCAGTTTATTGCTAAATAATATGGCCTAATTCACACATGGGGGGTTTAATAAGGGGTTTTCTTCCACAACTTCAGAAATACTGAGTCCTCAAATAAATTTCGCCAAAGAAAACGTAAATAATATAACATATGATATGCGGTAACTGATCTATTTAATGAATAGATACAATACATTATAAACATTGTTTCTTATCAGTATTGTATGCTATCCTAATATGCATGTGTCTCCGCGGTAATAGACATTGCCATTGATTGTATTATGCGTTACGTGTTTAGTTTGCGTGTGTTTAAACAGAGCACACACGCGCGCCCGCATTCATTCATTCTTTTTAACACTCACTCGCGGTAAAACAATGTTTTTCACGATCAAATACTCATCAATCCTAAAAGTTATGGGCATGTAGGCCTACACGATGTCTGTGTCAAGAAAATATGTGTTTGCTGTACGGTGTTTGCAGATGCATTGATTTAAAAGTACAACTTATTACCGCTGCATCAGCTGTTCTTTCCCAAATAATTTACCAAGAATGTGCGGCTAGGTAGATGAGAGAAGCAAAGTGTATGCGCGAGGTGCACAAGCAATCCGTATGCATCGCATGCGCATGTAGGCTATGCATCCGCCCTTAAAATAGCATCTGAACAACGCGCCACTGACTTTAAACCAGGTATTTCCTGGTCAGTAGCGCAATGGTATTCAGCAACGGCAAAATAGCGTTTGCGCCAGAACACGCCTCCTCCTTCCGCCGAACCGCCCCTTGGGGCGCATGATCAATCCCTAATTTATCGGCGAGTGGCGCTGGTGGGAAAAGAACGCTCTGCGCCAGTTGTAAACTAGCAACGACACATGCGCCAGTGACTAAGTCACTTGCGCCGGATGCAAGATAGGGCCCAATGTGTGCAAGTAACTAATCATATCAACACACACTATAGACACCTGAGTGTATGTTGCCAAATTTGTGGGAGAGAATCCCTTGTTAGTGTCGGCTTAGTTCAGGAGGTAGAGCATTTGTCTTGTAACCGAAAGGTTGTTAGTTCCCCAGCTCCTCCTAGCTGAGTGTTGATCCGTCCCTGAGCAAGACACTTAACCCTAACTGCTCCTGACGAGCTGGCTGTCGCCTTGCATGGTTGACTGCCGTCGGTGTGTCAATGTGTGTATTAGCCGATGTAAGTCGCTTTGGATAAAAGCGTCTGCTAAAAGCCCTTATTGTAATTGTAATTAGTGAATAGAATTGCATCTCAGATTTCCTGTGACTGTTCCTCATGGGATAAACCAATGGATAAATGACAAGAATTAATTGTCGAGGTTCACAGAACATCCGAGGGATCCGGTCATGTTATCTTGCTCGTTGCTTCTTCATAGGTGTGTACTTCACGCTCGACGTCGTAACACATCTTTAGCTCACACGGTTCAGAATAGAACTTATTCGCGCATTTCTTGTCGTTTTCTTCGTTGTTCAATAATATGTATAAATAGCCCCTAAGGACTTTGAGATATCATTATAATTTCATATATCTATAATTATTAAAGGGCATGAAGTGCTACAGGTTGGAATGGTTTCTGGAAGGTTAGATGGGACCCACTGTGATTACCCGTTGTCAGAGAGGAAATACACCCACGGCATGACACACAGGCCATAGGTGTAATCTATAGGGGGCCGGGAAGTGGAGGGGGGAGGCTCACACACACACACACACACACACACACACACACACACACACACACACACACACACACACACACACACACACACACACACACACACACACACACACACACACAGTAAAACATATTTTCCTTTAAGTTCTTCTATTTATTACTTTCTTTTCTTTCGTAATTCACTATTTGATACTAAGATGCTGGTTCGAAACATTAGTTCAAACCACAGATTTAAGGGGGGTTATGTATTTGTGTTGATAGCGAAAAGTAGTGAGTGTATAAATTGCATGCTAAGCTAATGATGTGTGGTACATTTTGTCATTAAGCCAATTCATCACTAAGTCACTGGTCATTAACCCTAATGACAGCCTTGTGAAAAACAAAAAAACTTGTAGTTTATTCATGGTGGTACATTTGATCTATCTCTTCAGTGGAGAAACGCAAAGGTTGATTTTCCTTCTATACTTCAGCTGATTTTGAAATGTGTGCAGAACAGTGTGACTTTCTATGATTTTTATGACAAGGTTTTTCTTTGTGTCTGTGCAACAGATGACTTCATTGTATTCGGGAAAATTCAAGGATTGTATATGCACCTAGTTCCGTCACAGGTAAATATACAGAGGCTTGGAATCTGATTATTCTAGGGAGATGAAAACACACTTGGAGGGAGATGACACACACACAGCTACACCTACTGAATGTGATGACAACAAATCCAAAGAAAATGAGTGTGAGGATTTTATTACAGTGGATTAGGCCGGCCGTTATTTTATTGGTTGCCGTATACAAGGACATTGCTATGTGTCCTTGCGGTTTCTACACGCAAGCATTTACACACACACAGAAAACACACACACACACACACACACACACACACACACACACACACACACACACACATGCTCGCCTTTCTGTCTATTGCTTGCCATTGGAATTGATGCGATCGAAGAGCCTCCATTCTTTTGTGTGCATGTGTGTGTGTGTGTGTGTGTGTGTGTGTGTGTGTGTGTGTGTGTGTGTGTGTGTGTGTGTGCTTGATCAAGAAGTTTGTGTCTACAATATCTGAATGAATAGCTCCAACCAATGTTCCAGAGACAGCCTTGGTGTGAAACGCCATTAGTGTTCCCTGGCTCTTAGGAAGCCTCAATGCCACTCGAAGATTCATCCCAAGATGACCGTGGGCAGGGAAGAAGCGCACACTATCTAAACTGTATTCTCTTGATGACCACCTAATGGGCTTGGAAGATGTGCTTAGTGGAAATAAGTCAGTCTGAAAACCAATAAATAATACCATGTTCGTCCTCATATTTGAATAAGAAGCGATTTGTATTCAAAATGCCATCCTTCCAATCTGCCGGTTAATCTTTACACCACTGTTTGGTTCCTCTCTGAATGAGGGGATTGAAAAGCTTTCCCTGGTCATGGGAAAAAGCTGATGTACGCAAACAAAATAATAGCACTTTGCCCAATTTGTTGTCTCTCCTCTATACCTCTTCTATCATTCATCTCTCTCATTCTCTCTCTCTTTCTCGCTCTGAGTGAGTGGATATGAAATTGTTATATTTGAATGTGCACGTACCTGCAATTTGCTGTGTCATGACAACTTTGACAGCTTCACTGTCAAAGTCAGGGCCAGGTCTTTAAATCTGCATCTTGTAGTCATAGTCGTATGAGGGAGCTACAGATTCTGCCATTATTTTAAGGTTTGGTTTCAGCGTCTGGGTTTGGTTTTTGGGTTTGGTTCTAGGGTTTGGGTTATGTTTTATGGTTAAAATTTGGTGCGAGAGTTAGGGTTAATTTCAAGGGTGATTGTTATGTATAGGGAAACATTTTTGTTTGTGTTTGGTCCTGCTTCCAATATGCTTCTGGTCCGGGTTCTGATATGGTTCTGGTCCTGCTTCCAATATGCTTCTGATCCGGGTTCTGATATGGTTCTGGTACTGGTTCCAATATGCTTCTGGTCCGGGTTCTGATATGGTTCTAGTCCTGGTATTAATATGCTTCTGGTCCGGGTTCTGATATGGTTCTAGTCCTGGTTCTAATATGATTCTGGTCCATGTCCTGATATGGTTCTAGTCCTGGTTCTAATATGGTTCTGGTCCGGGTCCTGATATGGTTATAGTCCATGTTTTGAAATGGCTCTGGTCCAGTTTCTGAAATGGTTCTAATTCTGGTTCTAATATGGTTCCCATTCTGGTTCTGATATGGTCTTGGTCCTCTTAGTCTGGTTCTGATATGGTTCTAGTCCTGGTTATGGGTTTGGATCCTGGTTCTGGTTCTGGTAGGATTAGGGTAAGGGTTTAGGCCCCCAGGGAGCCAGCTCCTGAAAAAGACTGTCACATTCAATATGGCTTATCTTGTTTCGCCTCTTATATAGTTTGTAATGAGTGATAATGTCTTCCTCTGCTCCAAGGTGCTAGGCTAGCCTTTATTTCCAAAGATGTTCTCATAAGCCAAAGCCAAAACATATGTTATGTTATTACATTGTACCGTTCCTGAGCTAATGCTATTTTAGGTCTCAACAGAATTGCCACCAGAAGCCTTGTAAAATATTAGCTATATATTGGTACTTAAATAAATGTGCAAAGCCAGCGCTGAGTTGTAGGCATGAAACACGGCAATTCCTGTTTATTAGCACCAAGTGTTGTCATTTCCCCTCTCGTCAATGTTAATAATAGTAGAGGGAGCAGGGGTAGCCTGCTCCTTCTACTATGTCAGAGACGGGCCACTTCAGCTTCAGGTGTTCTTTGTTGTTTTATACCATTTTGAACGAACCAAACGAACATAACATGTCATACACAATACTATAATTGTACTATTCTTTAATTTTCTGTAATATAAAGAAATTAAGAAAAAAGCTACAAGCATAATTACATGTATCGTGCCCTTTTCAGCTTCTATTGACCAACATATTGCCAAATGTTATGTATGATACGCAATGAGCACGGCTGTAAACCATCCTGTACGGTTAATTAATACGTTTTATTTGTCTCTTACTGCTAATGGCTGAAAAGCAGCGGCTTTCTCCTTTGTTTAGCTTAACAACATGTTGTATTTAGAGAACATAAAGGAGAACCTTGTGTGTGTGTGTGTGTGTGTGTGTGTGTGTGTGTGTGTGTGTGTGTGTGTGTGTGTGTGTGTGTGTGTGTGTGTGTGTGTGTGTGTGTGTGTGTGTGTGTGTGTGTGTGTGTGTGTGTGTGTGTGTGTGTGAATAGCAGACTGTGAAAGGAGTAGAATGTCTTCATTCGTTTGTTGCTTTTAAAAGCTTGAGTTGGATGTCAGAGTTGTGGGATGACATTGTTATTTCCTCTCTCCCTATCTATCTTTCTATGTCTCTCTACCAGGGTGATGAGGTCCTTACTGTCATCAAGATGAAGGCTCAGTGGCCAGCTTGGCAACCATTAAGTGTGTAAGTTTAAGAAGTTACACACACACACACACACACACACACACACACACACACACACACACACACACACACACACACACACACACACACACACACACACACACACACACACACACACACACACACACACACACACACACACAAAACCACTTGAGTGTGGGTTTTACAAGGTACGGCTCCAAATGCTCTCATTCTAGAAAAATAAAAATATATAACTCTACAACAACATCCTTCGACCTGTTTATCTGGACCCAGCTGGAATGGGAAATAGAAATATACCATACCCATGCTATAGTTGGTACTCTGAAGGACTTACACTCACTAGACTTATGTGTGCAACTATTATTTTTGACATGAAGAAACTAAAACATGAATCCAGATGGACTGGGCTCAGAATAGATAGCAAATGGTTGACAGTAGGAGCTATTTAAAACCTTTTCACTTAACAACATGAAAACAGAGATTTACGCATTCAAATCTGAGATGGTGTAAAAAGAAAATGACACATCTATTTAAGGAAGTATAGCAGCCCTTTTGAACCCTCATTAAAAAACACATTTCTGGATTGTTGATTGATTGAATTGATTGTGATTCTTTATTGGCAATTATCAAAGGGATCAAACACAATAAAGGACAAGAGCGTATTAACATTGTGGTCCTCTGGATCAAATGGCCTTAAGAGAATAGGGTGAAAACAAAAGCCAGAAGATTTTGGTGATGTAATCTATGGCAATGCATCCCTCAGCACCCTAAAAACCCTGGATGCTGTGTACCATTCTGCCCTACGTTTTATAACAGGAGACCGCTATGGCACACACCACTGCACTTTGTATAACAAGGTTGGCTGGCCAGCCCTGTCTGAAAGAAGGGATTTTCACTGGAAAATTTTAATTTATAAAACAATCACTGGGCTAATGCCACCATATCTCGCCTCTCTCATAAGCTGGAACCGTAACACCGTCAATACACGCTCCCAAAGCTTGCTTACATTACATCTGCCACATGCCAACACAAAACTGGGAAAGACAGCCTTCTGTTTTAAGGCACCCTTCATTTGGAATGAGGTCCAAAAATCATGCTCATTTATTTCACTTAGGGAATTCACAAGTCTTATCATATGTACACCTGCCTTCTCCTGCAATGATTGTTACTCTTGACCCAACCATTGTATTTTACTGTATTTATTTTATATGCATATTTATTTTATATTTATTTTCTTTTTTCTTTCCAATGTATTAACTCCTGTTGTACCCTCGGCACCATTGAAAATGAGGATCTTAATCCTCAATGTGTCTTCCGAGGCCTAAATAAATAATAAATAATAAATAAAATAAAATAAATAAATAAGATGGGCAGTCTGACCAGGCAGAGGCTGATACCTTCAGGGCAGAGTCAGAGATGTGACAACCTCTATCACACACATTACAAGAGGTCTTCCCCAGCAATGACCCTCCAGAGAGCTGTTACACCGAAGACTTAACTACAGAAGGAAGGGAAAAAAGTGGAAAAATACTTTGAGCATAGTAGGAAAACAGTTCCTCTGTGCCTGTAAGACTCAGCAGGCCAGCTTGTCAGAGAGAGTGAAAGTGTGTGAGAGTGTGTGTGAAAGAGCGACAGAGTGATAGAAAGGCAGAAAGACCAACCGACAGACAGACAGAGAAAAATAGCCAGTGATATACAGCGAAAGAGTCACACAGAGAGAGAAATGCAGAGAGAGGGAGAGGAAGGTAGAGGGACAGATACATAGAAACAGAGGGATATACATAGAGAGAGAGAGGTACAGGGAGAGAGAGACAGGTAGAGACAGATACAGGTAGAGACAGAGACATAGAGAGCGAAAACATAAACGGAAGAGAGAGAGAGAGACAGAGACAGAGACAGCCAGACCGACAGACAGCGAAATACGGAGAGACAGAGCAACGGAGAGAGACAGAGAAATCGACAGATAGCAACAGAGAGAGAGAGAGAGAGAGAGAGAGAGAGAGAGAGAGAGACAGACAGAGAGACAGACGGTTGAGGAACTTGTTGGTGTTATCTTCCATAGATGCTGGTTTAACACGCGGCAGAATGGAGGAAATATCTCCCTGGAACTCATTTACATATAGGCTATTTGCCAGATGAGGGCGACATGCGTAAACGATAAACGTTCTTGTTTTTTTCAATTCGCTCTTGGATCTTTCCTCCAACCGTGTGTCAGCCTGCCTATCTGCCCTCTGGTTTGTCTTCCTCGGCTCATATCCTTTCTGTTGTGTGGCCCTGTGTCATCCTGGGTGCTGGCTCCTTATGTCACCTATAACGACTGAGGCATCACATCCCCCCCTCACACACGGTCCAATCCATGCACACACACCCACAAACGCACACATAAACACAGCCAAACGCACATACATACACACAATCACGCTCCACATCCACAATGCTGCACACACACACACACACACACACACACACACTCACACACCATATAGATCCACACCTTTCACATACAGCTCCACACACACAGACACAAACGCACACTCACACAGAGAAACACACACGCACACACACACAGACACACACACACACATACAAACACACACACACACACACCCAAACACACACACAGTCACATGCATACATAACCTCGTTCGCCCCCACGTCTACCTGCTTCCCAATGTTGGGCTGGGTATAGCAAGACGAGTGTGTTGTGCTTTCCTTTGGTATCCCTGTTTGATTAGCAACATCAATCCCGCCCAACAACTTAGCTAGACGATGAGGTGCTTGTCAGCAGCATGACATGAGGGCTTTTTGATGACAAGTGCGCTGCTATTAATAAGCTGCCTGCTTTACGGGCCTGCTGTCTGCCGATTGGCTGCTTTCGGAGTACTTTTGTTTCATTATGTCGGAGCGTGTGCGTGGGCATCTGTGTGCGTCTGTGTGTAGGGGTGTTTGTGCGTGCATGTGTGTGTGTAGGGCTGTTCATGTGTGTATGTGTGTGCGTGTGTGTGTGTTGTGGGGCTCTAGGCGTGGGATATTTTTGGGGAGATGCGCCATAAAACGATGAGCCAAAACACAGAGGGGCTATGGTTCAATGTCAGAGTGGATGTCATCGAGTCTACACCCGTACGCACAGTAAAATGCTCTATAAAAACACTTTTAATGACCATTTATAATGGAGCATATAATATAAAATATGCATTTTTCGATGCCAAAATTGCTGTTATATAATGTCTGTGTTATTTTACAATTATACAAATATGTATATATGATAGATTTGTGTTGGTCTGAAGTGATAAAGAGCCATTTAAGATTATTGTCTTGATTGAATTAGTTAAAATAGCAAGCCATCGGCTCCGAATGATTATTGTTCGCATGATAATCTTCATAGTACTTCATTGGTCACTAACTCAGTAAACAAGTGTATTTCTCAGTGGAATAACATTAAATCATTCAGAGTTAGCCAGTATTATTCCACTACAGAATACAAAAAGTTTGTGTCGGGGTCCTGCATCACCCTGTCTGGATTTATTTAGCAATAATGACCGGCTTGCTGGTAATTATCCTGCATTTTACACAGATACTTACACAGATAAACAAAAAAATGATTGTTATTGATTTTAAAATGTCTTATTGCTTCCGAACAAATGTTTTGGACGGTCCTACGGTTTGGACCATGGCATCCATAGCAGCGATCCCTCACACAAAGCAGCAGTCCCGAAATAACACACGGCGCCTCAACGCCGCCACGGACCAATCAGAATCGAGTATTCCTCAAAGCCAAGTAACAAGCTCCTCCCCTTCCTGTCCCGCAGGAGGGCGGCGCCGTCGGCAGAGTTCTCGGTGGACCGGACGCGCCACCTTATGTCCTTCCTCACCATGATGGGGCCCAGCCCGGACTGGAACGTGGGCCTGTCTGCCGAGGACCTCTGCACCAAGGAGTGTGGCTGGGTCCAGAGGGTCGTCCAGGACCTCATCCCCTGGGACGCGGGCACCGACAGTGGGGTCAGCTACGAGGTGGGCGTCCCCCTTTCAGGGAGCGTTGGAGTCCTGCCCAGGCAGTGGCAGTGTCACCCGTGCGTGGCATGTTCGTTTCTGCTTTGCATAAGCAAAGGGTTGTCATTGACTGTTTGCTGGACCGTAACGAAAAAAAGATGTCATGTTAATTGTAATAGATGGTGTCGGATTAGATCAAAACTCACCTCATGTGAGAACGCGTGTGTGTGTGTGTGTGTGTGTGTGTGTGTGTGTGTGTGTGTGTGTGTGTGTGTGTGTGTGTGTGTGTGTGTGTGTGTGTGTGTGTGTGTGTGTGTGTGTGTGTGTGTGTGTGTGTGTGTGTGTCTGTTTCTGTGTGTGTCTCTGTGTTCTTTCTGTGTGTGTGTGTGTGTGTGTCTGTGTGTGTGTGCGTCTATGTGTTTGTCTATGTGCGTGGGTCTGTGTGTGTGCCGGTTTCTGTCTGTGTGTGTGTGTCTATGTGTTCTGTCTGTGTGTGTGTTTCTATTTGTGTGTGTGTGTCTGCGTGTGTTCTGTCTGTGTGTATGTGTGTGTGTGTGCGTGCGTGTGATTGCGCGTGCCCCTGCCACTAATGCCTCAGAGGGA
Organism: Gadus macrocephalus; assembly: GCF_031168955.1. Taxonomy (NCBI): domain Eukaryota; kingdom Metazoa; phylum Chordata; class Actinopteri; order Gadiformes; family Gadidae; genus Gadus; species Gadus macrocephalus. The sequence goes on from NC_082395.1 coordinate 7,869,932, forward strand.
CGGATGACATTTGCCGATAGCAGTATTCTACGTGCGGTACAGACGGCGCGTTCACACCCAGCCCCGGCACCAGTTATCTATCACCCCCCCCCGTCCTCTGCACCCATCGCTCTCTGCTCCGGCCGCGTTGACCTTCTCATTACACCCGCGACCCCCCCCCCTCCACCCAACACCGCCTCCCCCCTTAACCCTCACCCCTGTCCCTGTCCCCGTCCCTGTCGCCGCACTCCCTCTTTAGCACGGCGCACACACCCCACTGTAGCCACCCCCCAGCCCCACCCCCCCCCCCCCCCCCCTCCCTCCCTCTCCGTGGTCACCGTGTCCCTGGCTCTGTGGACAAGCACAGGCGCTCACACGGTACCTCACCCCTTCCCTCACCTCTTCCCTCTCTCACCTCACCCCTCAGCCTCCCCTTACCTCCAGCTGAGGACTTCTGTCTTCGAAAAAAGCCTCCGGCCAGCAGTAATGAATGAGGGTGTGTGTGTGTGTGTGTGTGTGTGTGTGTGTGTGTGTGTGTGTGTGTGTGTGTGTGTGTGTGTGTGTGTGTGTGTGTGTGTGTGTGTGTGTGTGTGTGTGTGTGTGTGTGTGTGTGTGTGTGTGTGTGTGATTTTAAATCATATCACTGCAGCCGGAGGAACCGTTGGCTGATCCCCAGGGAATGACAGATAAACCCTATTATGCGTCCTTGCTTGTTTTGGCTGGCCCTAATTTATGTCAAACACACACGCACACAAACCAACACACAAACCCACACAGGGACACAAACGCACGCAACTATACACAAATGAACATCTGTACACACATATGCACACGCAAACACATGCGCACATACACACACACACACACACACACACACACACACACACACACACACACACACACACACACACACACACACATCGAAACACACACACACACAGAAACACACACACACAAATCCCTCAGCACACACACACGCACACGCACACACACACACACACACACACACACACACACACACACACACACACACTTAACCACAAAAATAAACACAGAGGCTGGCTGCGTAGGTCTCAGCAGGAGGTTGAATGGATGGCTTGTGCCGGTGTCCTCCAGACAGCCCCTGGCTGTGGAGCCTCTATCAGCCCCCCCCCCCCCACTGGAAGACCTTTGCTGTTGACTAATAGAGGCGACCTGCCCACCCACCACAAACCGTCCCTGCGCGCCCAGCACTCCCCACATCAAAGCAGCCCCAGTTCCCTGACTTTGTGCCTCGTCCTTTGTGTTACTTTGTGTTGCTTCTTTTGGACGACATTGGCTTGAACTTTTATTCTTTTTCGAAAACCGTACTCGTATCATTTTTCCGGGAAAAGTCGTTTGTTGTTGACTTCAAACACGTAAGGAGGTGGTTGGCTGAGGGTGTGTGCCTTCTCTGCTCTTTATATTTTTCTTTTTCTTGTTCCCTTCTCTCCCTCTCGTCTCCAGTCCCCTAACAAGCTCACCCAGGCCCCGGAGAAGATCCGTCCTCTGACCAGCCTGGACCATCCGCAGGGCCCCTTCTACGACCCCGAGGGCGGAGCCATCACTCCCGTGGCCCGCGTGGTGGTGGAACGCATCGCCAGGAAGGTCTGCCCGCCTCCACGGCCTCCTCTGTGTATTCCCCCCACGTCCCGGCCGGTGTTCATGTTCCCATCACTCTGGAGTTCCCAGCGCTGAGCTACGGCTCTGTACGCCGGAGCATTAAACAAGCGGCGGGGTGGGGGCTGCGGAGCTCGCTCTGAATGGGAACCACACAATGTGTTGTTTGAAGGAGCAGAAAAGTGCACCGATGTACTGTATGTTGCGCTGCGTTTGATTGGTCGGTTTCGTCGATTAGTCGATCGACTGAAGATCGACTGAGACTAATTTAAATAATCAATTATTAGGTTTAGATATGATCAATTTATTTATTGAGTAGAACTTACAAACATTTGTTGGATCCTTATAAAAGGAATAGTTTATTTCTTCTTGGGTGCTTTTCATATAAAGTAAGAACATTTAAGACATCATTTTGCACTGTGGTAACAATGCAATGGCCTTCGCAGTGATTTATTACATTCTATAGACTGAAAAGTGGTTGTTAAATGAATAGCCTATCGTGACAATCCTAAGTACTAGCCCTCGATGTTTTTGGAATTTTGGATAATTTCTCAGGGATGTTATAGTGCGGAGACGAGTATCCACGTCATTAAAAAGGGGTGAAGACAAGGGGAGGGGGGTCTTCTGTCTGCTAATAAGATGGCTTCAGAAAGTCATTGTACCCGAGAATCCCACAAAGAGGGAAAGGTAAGAGGATGGATGAGGGGAGCGCAGGGAGACAGGTATCTGGTCCGAGGCCGTGGTGTGTCGGGTCCTGCCGACCTAATGCCTGCGCAGGTCAGTCCGCTCAACCCCCCCGCTCCCCACGTTAAGTGCAGGACAAAACAGCAGGGCTTCCAAATACCTTCCCATTTTGTGATTCAAAAAATACGGTAAAACTTTGCCCTCAGCCACTCTATCTGCCTTCCTTCTCCTCCACCTGCCTCTTCCTCCTTAAAATGGAAGAGGGGCGCCATTACACAGCGTGTCTCTTAGATGTTGCTCTCTCTCTCTCTCTTCCCTCCGCTGCCGGGCCACGGCAGCGGTGAATTCTCCCTCCCACTATCTGCTCTCCCTCCCACACAGCTCTTATCACCCTCGTCTCCTTTGTTGGAGTGGCTGTGTGTGTGTTTTTGAATATAGTGTTGTTTTTTTTTGCCTCCCTCTACAAGCCCTGAAGCACTTGGGCACGTCTATCTTCAACCGTTGAACTCTTAAGCTGTGCTCTGTTGGCCCTCCCTTTGCCCTCCACCCCGGCCTGCGCCCTCATCCCTCCTTATTGCAGCGCTGTGTTGTCAAAAGTAGATTAACAGCCCCGCCGAACTGGAATTGCTCCATGGTTTCCGCTGGTCCACTGGTCGGCCGTTGAGCGCTTCAAAGCGAAGCGTAAACAGACGGCACTCACCAGACCTCATCTCCGATGCCCGTTGTAATCTCTCCCTTCCTGTCGGATCGATGGACACATAGATTGCTGATAGTTGTGCCCCCTCTAGAGGAGGTACGGTGGATGGTCACACGGGCTGTAGCGGAGGAGCTGGGCCTCAGCGGTAAAGTAGTCCGACCGTCCCGTACTGCGGTAATGGCTGCACTTACACCAAATCAATGGATTGAATAAAAGCCCACCCAAGACGGTAATTACAGACACGCTGCTGCTCTAAGATAGCGAGTGGATGCATAGCAGCTGTTCCCCCTGCTCCACAGCCTCTCTCTCAGCTCCAGTCTTCCTTCCTCCAGGGATTGCCCAGAGGAGCAGAACGCAAACACATTTCCATTCCCCCACTGAGTATAAATATAGTACACACACCGTTATGAACCGTTATGAATGGCTGTTTCAGAGTTTCGGGGAAACATAACAGGAAGGAAAGTGCTGCTTACTCTTTGTAGGGAACAAAGAATGACTATTATGCTGCACTGGCTGTGCTTTTATATGGTCGACTGTAGTAATATCGGTTATTGGAAGGAGGTTGTTGTTTTGTACATGCAGCTACAGCTCGTCAGGGATGAAATAGAATATGTATTGCTGAGCTGATTCTATAGATATAAATTAAAGATTTAACCTGATTCTCTCTCTCTCTCTCTCTCTCTCTCTGTCTCTCTCTCTCTGTCTCTCTTTGTCTGTCTGTCTGTCTGTCTGTCTGTCTGTCTGTCTGTCTGTCTGTCTGTCTGTCTGTCTGTCTGTCTGTCTGTCTGTCTGTCTGTCTGTCTGTCTCTGTCTCGCTCTCTCTCTCTTAAGAGCTACGTGAGTGGTGTACATTTGCAACATCAGGCTGTGTGTGTGTGTGTGTGTTTCTCCAGGGCGAGCAGTGCAACATTGTACCAGATAATGTGGACGACATTGTGGCAGATATTGCCCAGGAGGAGAAAGAAGAAGGTCTGAATCACTGGTCCTTCCCCAGCCCTCTTCCACTCTCACTCTATTCATACGCCCCCCAGTCACTCCAGACCCTTATCCTTTCATCTCCGGCTGATTTATTCTCGCTCATTCTTTTTTTTTCTTAAACCTTACAATAGCCGTAGTTTCCAACAGCCACATACAATACTTCATCTCTTTCACTCTCTATCTCTCTTTCTCTCACGCTCTGTTTTCTGAAACCCTCCAAACTTCATATTTGAAGATAGCAATGTTCAAACATCAATCTCTCGCTCTCTTATCTTTTTTTCTTAAACTTTACGAAAATCGTGTTTGGCGACAAAAATGAATCCCTCTCTCTGTCTCTCGCTCTCTCCCCCCTCTCTCCCCCCTCTCTCTCATATCTCTGAACCTCGTCCGCCCGGCAGACGACACCCCGGAGACGTGCATCTACTCCAACTGGTCCCCGTGGTCGGCATGCAGCTCGGCCACCTGTGAGAAGGGCAAGCGGATGAGGCAGAGGATGCTGAAGGCCCAGCTGGACCTCAGCGTGCCCTGCCCACACACCCAGGACTTTGAGCCCTGCATGGGGCCGGGCTGCAGCGATGAGGGTGAGGGCCCGGGGCTGACCTGGGAGTTGTCAATCATGTTCAAAACAATCATGTTCATGTCTTTTGTAATGACATAACATCGTCAAGGCAAATTTTTTCTGTCACAATGTCGATGATAATTATTACTGTCGCTGTTGATGGATGAATTGCCCTTGGTGTGAACAGATTTTTTATTTGATCTAGTTATACATGCTAGAAACCAAAAGGGTTGTAGGATCTATAGCTACGTTTATTGTGTAAGCAGGGCCAAAGTCTCTATTTTCTGGTTTGCACAAGCATGCGCTGCTATTTTCAGATTTTAACAGCAGATTCTCTATTCTCTGTTTGAGTGGTTGTTGCATTTGTTAGCATTTCAGAGTTAATGTTTTGATTAATTAGCTGACACTCTTAAAGGTCAGAATTCTTTTCAAAATGAATGTTGGAGTCAGGAAAACAGAGAGCACCCATTGCTCATTTGTATATCAAGCACGTCTAAAGCTACTGGCATGGCCGTTTGAAACTCAAATCAAGCTTTACATTTTATTATGGTCCATGCACAGAATCCCTCATGAATTTGGTACCAAACAATATTCCTTACTTACTACATCTCTGTGTAGAAATGTCATGTGACTAGCAGTAATGTTTTGGATGTTGTTGCATGAAGCATATACAATGTTCAGCAGTGGCAATAATCAATAATCCTTCTAAATGCATGAGACAGGGAAAGGTCTCACAGTAACTTTACATCATTCGTTGCCCTTTACAAAACTCTATGAATAAATTGTATGTCCTTCTATTTAAGGTAAGATGGAATACTATCATTGACAACTGTAAACAAGGATGCTGTTAACACTCAAAACAACGCAAACTAAAAAATGGTTAACAGGTTAACTACTTATGTCAGCAGCGAGCAATGAGAATGATGTATGCATGAGGTATCTGGGTCCCGGTTTGTCAAACATCACACAACTATCATCATTTTGGGTTGCCAATTTATTCTAGCCCTTGTTTTAATGTATATCTATGTCAGATTCAGGAACACACCATTAGTAAGGGCCAGGTATAAAAAGTGGTGACGGTGTTTGATTTTAATTACATTGGTTTTGGTAGGAACCAAGGTATATAGAGTGGTGAGCGTGTGTGTTTTTAACAGCTGATTACAGTGGCTTTAGTAGGGACCATGGTATATAGAGGGGTTAGGTTGTTTGGCTCCGAGCCAATGGATCTGGGTTCAAACCCCAATGTCTGCAGTCATCCCTGTAGGCGTCCTAAAACAAGATGCAACGCGCATACTCATTCACCCCTGGGTGTGTCCTTCTCCAGCCGACGCGTCCACCTGCATGATGTCTGAGTGGATCACCTGGTCCCCGTGCAGCGTCTCCTGTGGTCAGGGCGTGCGCTCCCGGGAGCGCTACGTCAAGCAGTTCCCCGACAACGGCTCCGCCTGCTCCATGCCCACGGAGGAGACCGACAGCTGTGTTGTCAACCCTGAATGCAGTGAGTTCCTCCACCCCCCCCACTGGTACTGACCCTCTGGTCCATTGATTATCTGCCAAAACTCTTTATTTTATTCAATGATAATTGGGTCTACAGTTTTTAGTATGGGCCTGTGAATATAGAGTGGTGAGGGTGTTTGATTTAAACAGCTGATTACAGTGGCTTTAGTAAGGGCCAGGTATATAGAGGGGTGAGCGTGTGTGTTTTTAACAGCTGATTACAGTGGTTTTAGTAGGAACCAAGGTATATCGAGTGCTCAGGTTGTTTGGCTCTGAGGCAAAAGGATCTGGGTTCAAACCCCAATGTCTGCAGTCATACCTGTAGGCATCCTAAAACAAGATGCAACACACATACTCATTCATGACGTATCTAAAATTCTTAATGAATAAACGCTAAATTGTCGTTTACAGTACAGAACACACCTAGATAAGAACAACAAGGGGGTAAAATGAATTACTAAAATAAATGGAAACGGTTGAATGCTGAAATATCAGTTAAGTTAAAGACATGCAAACAGACACTACTTGGTTACCTGGTTTGGAATCCTTATGTAGTAACCTCCTACTCTGAATGAGCCGTACATAAATACCTCAAACCGAGCATGACTTCCAGCTAACAGTGCTTCTAACGCCCCGCGCCTCGCCCCCTCCCTCCCTCCCTCCCTCCCTCCCAGACCCCAGCAGTTGCCTGGTTACCGAGTGGGGCGAATGGGACGCCTGCAGCGCTACATGTGGCCTGGGGATGAAGAGGAGGGAGCGCATGGTGAAAATGCCCCCTGCTGATGGATCTATCTGCAGCGCGGAGGTGCTGGAGGTGGAGAAGTGCATGATGCCAGAATGCCGTGAGTGATGACACCGTCACCGGCCACCCCCGCAGCCCCTCCATCACTCTGATGAAACCTTCGCTCACCTGACTCTAGCTGGTTAGCCGAATAGGTGGCTCGAGTGGGGAGGCTAGTTGGTCCCCCTACCCTACCGGATAAAATGACCTTCTGGTTCGAGGTCTACCTAGTGTAGAGTAAGATGCCTCGACCCCTACCTGCTCTTTCATTTCATGGTAGCACTTTACAATAAGGGTACATTAATTAACCATTCTATAAGGTGACATATTATACCACCAGGTGTGAGTGTGATTAGCCGTTATCAGCCGTTTATGTTAACAGCACACCTGGTGGTATAATATCTCATCTTTAACATTAGTTAAAGCAGTAATAAGCATTAATATATAGCATTAGCCTAACCTTGAGGTTCGGGTTAGGATAAAGGTAAGGGGATTAAACCTTAGCCTAACCCTATTAAATAATGTATAAAATGAAATCTTTAACACCATAACCTTATTTGACATCCAATTCAACACAAATTTATTAATTCCACTTGGGGCAATTAGTTACGAGCAGGCTGTACACAGAGAACCATAGTCACATACAACACCATGAACACTATTCTCACATGATATTTTGATCCTTAATTAACTGTTAATTAACTGCTAGTTAATGCTTATTACGGCGTGAAGTCAAGTTAACTAAAGGATTATAAATGTACCCTTATTATAAAGTTTTACAAATTACATTGATAAATAACAGTGAATTCCTATTATTAAAGCTTCTTCTAAATGACTAAATCTAGACCTTTGTCATATCACATTAGTCTCGTGGTACCAGGATCTAGAAGGTGGTTCACCACATGGGCCAGGCTCACATTAGTCTCATGGTACCAGGATCTAGAAGGTGGTTCACCACATGGTCCACGCTCACATTAGTCTCGTGGTACCAGGATCTAGAAGGTGGTTCACCACATGGGCCAGGCTCAGCCTTTGCAAATTCTCATACTATCAGAATCTGGACTGTATAATTTCAGGCAGCGGGGGACCGCGTTCTCGCTCTCCCCTGATCTTTCCCGTCTGATCTTATCGTAAGATTGATCAGGGTAATGTCTATGAGGCTGGTCTTTCATTTCATGCACACACACACATGCACACATGCCACACCCCACACTCACAGGCACACGTACGCGTACACACACACACACAGACATACAGACACACAACACTTTTACACACACACACACACACACGCGCGCGCGCACACACGTTACACCACACACACACTGATTGAGGCTGACGCTGTCTGCGCAGACACCATCCCGTGCATGCTGACTCCGTGGTCCGACTGGAGCGACTGCAGCGTGACATGTGGGAAGGGCCTGCGGACACGGCAGCGCACGCTCAAGTCCCCCGTGGAGCTGGGCGAGTGCACAGAGGACCTGGAGCAGGTGGAGAAGTGCATGCTCCCCGAATGCCGTAAGTCACGCTCATGAACACGTGCACGTGATGTGTGTGCATGATGATCACAATGGGCTGCGCTGTTATGATCATCACGATGATCACAGTGAGCTGTGGTGCGTTGATGATCACAATGAGCGATGGATTCATGATGATCACAGTGAGCGGCGGTGTCATTCGATTCCCATCCTGTGCATAAAATACAAATACTGTATACATGAGAGAGAAATTCAACAGAGTCTATCGAGATGCTAGAGTTTATCTAGAACCTCTGAGCTCACAACCGTCTCAGCCTGTTTATAAGTAGGGGCAGTTTGGGAGAGATCGATCGCTGTCTATTTCTCTCTTACAACTGTTCTCCCCCTGTTAGGGTGGAATAGACGTTCGCCTCACAATCTCAAACCAACAAAGTAATAATAATAATAAATAAAATGTATATAGCGCTTAATATGGTACTCTAAGACGCTTAATGAAAGCAAGGGGACCCAGCCTCTAATCCAGTGGTTCTCAACTGGTCTAGACTTCGGACCCGCATGTGTCAATAGTCATTAAATCATCATAAAGAAATGTATACCAATATTGCAAATTTTTATTGTACTGTTAAAAAAAGTAGAGCAAAGGAAAAGCTTAAGCAATTTGGGCTAAACTCCCATTCAAAAGTAAGCAATCGAAATATGTAATATTAACATTAAAAAATGTGTTGCATCAAAGGCTTCTTTCTAAATATTGTTTGCCATAGGCTCTGAGACCCACTTAAAAATGACCCACTGGTGGAGAATCATAAGTCCGCTCCATCCACCTCCCCCTTCCTCCCCCACCACACAGCCACAGACTGCCTGTTGACCGACTGGACCGAGTGGTCCGACTGCAACAAGTCCTGCGGCAAGGGCCACATGATCCGCAACCGCGTGGTAAAGCTGGAGCCCCAGTTCGGCGGGGACCCCTGCCCCGAGACCGTCCAGAGGAAGAAGTGCAAGGTGAGGAAGTGCAGCCGTGGCCAGGGCAGCCCGGAGGAGAAGAAGAGACGCAAGGAGCAGCGGGAGAAGAGAAGGAGCAAGCAGGGAGGAGGCCGCGAGGAGGTCACCACAGAGCACCCAGGTCTGGCACTTTCAAGGACCCTCCTCCACTGTCTGAAGTATAAAAAACTTGAACTTGGAAACAAAACCGTTTCTAACAGTTTAACCCCCCCTCTTTGCCCCCCCCTTAATGTATGTTCCCAGGATGTAAAATGAGGCCGTGGTCCAGTTGGACGGACTGTACCAAGCTGTGTGGCAATGGGATCGAGGAGCGCTTGATGACGGCAAAGCGGAGGTTCAGGAGCGCCCAGCTTCCCAGCTGCAAGGACAGGAAGGAGATGAGGGCGTGCAACGTGCATCCCTGTTAGGAGCGCAGAAAGAGGGGAACGAGGGGTGGAACTATGGAGGTACACAAAAGAGGCCCGGGGAAGGAAAAGAGTGTGGCACAGTGTCACCCGGTGATCCAATGCACTCAATTTAGGGCTGAAATGGCACACTGTTGAGTTGTATTGAGTTTGAATCCAGTGTGGATCTTGAAACTGTTGCATTTTCTAAAAATGTTTGAAAACAGTGGTTCATTGTTTTTTTGCAGTTGGTTTGAATTGCCAACAAAGTTGAATTGAAAACCATAACAACAGGAAGAGGCAAAGTAAATGTGAGTCCCGGATTCAAACCATACTGATTCTATTGTTGTACATTTAAACATGCTCTTTCACACACACACACACACACGCACACGCACACACACACACGATTCCTTTTCAAAATTACTGTAAACTTGTTGTGGTAAAATAAACATTGAATAATGCTGATTATGAAATATAAGTTAATTAAATAAGATAGTACTGTTATACCCTGTGGTAATCTTCTCTCCGTCGTGTATGTTCCAAAACAGAAAGCACAGCCATTCCAGTATTTTATAAGCCTTCAAAGTAACTTCCTTTCCAGGAGACTAAAGGGCCCTCATGACTTTTTACCTAGTTATTTGACTGTACATGTAGACTAGAAAAATTATGGTTTCACAGCATTCTAAAAGGAGTTTCTTATTTTTAGTGTGAATTTTTTGATAAGAATGACGGATTCTTACCAAAGTCATGTGTAGATGTTTTCTAGATGTTTCCCCTTTCCTTATCTTTACTCTTTCCCTCTTAACATATTAATATTTTTGAATATTATCACCTTTACAATAAAAGTAAATGTGACATCTTGTCAATTGGATGTGTCCCGTTTTGTGAGACGTTCATGTGTTGCATATTTTCTTCCACTAGATGGAGTTAGTGAATATAAAAGCGAAACGTAATAGATCACAAAGGTTGTTTAGATGTATGTATACAGTATGTAGGCCTCTCTGTTGCTTTGCGTCAGACTCAGTTCTGACCAGGCCCATTTTCTTGTGCACCTGTAAAAAAAATATATGAACTTAGTCAAGTCAAATATTGCAGAAATACTATATAACTTGCAATATGTTATTACTGAGGTATTCACAATAATCTCTGCAGAAAAACCACAGGGGGGCACTAAAGCCATGTTCATATTATGTAGGCTACTCAACTAGGTTTTCTTTTGCAAGCACTACCGAATTACATTTATTGTCCTATAGAAAATGTGCAACAGATCTTTTTTAAACAACTTTGCACAATCATTATTTGGGATTTAATTTACATTTGTGCGTTAATTTAGATGAATGTACAGCGGTAACTCAAAGCTATTTTGGATAAAACAATGGGGATTGGATTGTCTAAATCACAGCAGGATACATCGGAATGTATCCTGCTGTTTTACCAGGCAGGTAGTTTGGGGCATAGGGGTGAAGCACGCCCCCCATTACCACGCCATTGTTTCCATGCCAACCACCCGAGGGAAGCCTACACACTTCACAGACACTGGCAACTGCTTTTTATCAATGTAGCAATCAAACTCGCATAATGGCACGTGAAATAACCCGTAGCAGGAGGAGTGAGCCAACTATGATGTTTCTCCCGGGTTGGCTGTCAGAATGTCATTGCATTACTGTGGTCTAATGAATTAGCAAGATATACATGAAAGAGTACTGTCTTAAAAAAAGGAGAAACAAATTAATCACGAAGCCGAAAATTCCTCATACATCTGTAATTGCATTTTTATCTCGACAATATCGATTGAAAGGTCACTTTGTTATCTACGGTGATGGGTTTGTTTGTTTTTTAATCTAAAGCAATGACTGAACAATGGCTAACTACAAATGAAGCTTTTAACAAACAAACACAATTAATTGGGTGACTCATATCAGGCGCAACTAATGGGGAAATGAAACCGGGCTTATGCTGCACAGCACAAGAGAGGGGTAGCTGTTGGGATTACTGTGTCAGAAGTCCTGAATGAGTTTGTGCTCTCCACAGGATTAGTTCACCAGGTTCTGCTGTCCCTTTTCCCCACCGGGTGTAGCTGCTGGGACTGTGGGGATTGAATGTTCTCCACAGGCTGGAACGTGATGAATTGAGAAAACAACCCCTTGATGGTCTGACTCAAGAGTGGGGGCAGTAAAGGCTGATATGAAGGCCCTGCACGCATCTCGGAAAGGCAATGGAACCGCGCTGAATTTATTTTCTTGAAGATGGTTGGACCAATGGAACACGGAGTGTACATTTGCAGAAAGGTGTTGAACGGTTGGCAGTCAGCTTGCAGGAATAGAGTGAATATCGGCACGGAAAGCCCTGTGAATTGGCAGACGTGGATGAGCTGGGAAGGAATTTCATTCTGCTGGCCATATATCCTGGAGGGGGGGGAGAGAGAGAGAGAGAGAGAGAGAGAGAGAGAGAGAGAGAGAGAGAGAGAGAGAGAGAGAGAGAGAGAGAGAGAGAGAGAGAGAGAGAGAGAGAGAGAGAGAGAGAGAGAGAGAGAGAGAGAGAGAGAGAGAGAGAGAGAGAGAGAGAGAGGGGTGAGAGAGAGAGGGTGAGAGAGAGAGACGGACGTAATGGAACCACATGTGGTGTCTGCCTAGCTTGACAATAATGATGAAGAGCCCCTGTAGATGGAGCTTGTACATTGTTACTGTTGTTTTTCTTGGTGCTATGAGAGGAGTGATTGGCAGCTGGTTGAAGACGAAGATGATGACCAGCATTACAATTCAAGAGGGCCTGTACTTGGCGATCCATTGCCCAGCAGGCACAGGTTTGGCACTAATGCGAAGGTTGTACCCTCGGGAAGCACTGATCGAGGGGGTGATGGGTAGAAGGAACCCATTTTGGGACACAGGGTTCAGCATACTGCATGTTGGGGGGGTTTCCTGTGGGGTTGGACAGCTCCGAGAGATGACAAAATCAGGAACACCATTCACCGACGTCCGTTTGTTCCAGCCGGCACGTGGGATATGCAAATATCCGACCATGTCGATCAGTTGAGCCTTGGAGATGGGCCCAAAGGCAGAAGTCATTAGGGAAGTGTTAGTCCTCCACTCAGGTGATCTAGTATTTCCCTACAGACCAATACAACATGATCCAGCCTGGTAGGCCAGGCCAGCCTTGATGTTCTCCCCCATGGCCTTGGTTCTCAAAGCCAGAGAGGGAGTTCAAGTATTGTCACGCTTCAGGCCACGGTCCACCTGCGACCGAGTCTTTCTTATCGTTGAACTTCAGACTGTGAGTGTAACGCTGGTGCAGACAGGTGTTGGACTCAAAAGCACGACTCATGATGACAGGGCGGTAGAATCAGAAAGAGTTGTCTTTACTGGAGGCAATGGTTCGGAACACGGGTAGGCAGTAATAGTCAGGGTAAAGGTACGCAAAGGTAAGGCGGGAAGAAGAGTGGAGGGGTCGAGTTGAGGTCGAGAGGATACTCGACAGATCACTAGGATGTAACGCCAGGGCGCTGGACATGGAGGAACTCAGACATACGGGCACAGGAGGAGGGAAGCACACTGACTGAATACACTCGCAGGGAAGAGGTAATGAGGGACAGGTGAAAACAATCAACGCAACAGAGAACGATTACTGGCGGGTAACCCAGGGGCATGGAGTGATGTATGTGGAATGAGAGCGAGAGCGAGTGGTGCAGAGTAACAGAACATAATGACAGAGTGAAGGAGCCAAAGACTACTTATCATAAGGAGCAGGGCGAGACGTGATGCTGAGATCATAGTCTCAAGAAAAGGGATTTAGGGGGATGAAATGGCTTATCCCAACAGGTATGCAATGAGCATTAAAAAAAATTATAAAATGTCTTCCTTTTAAGTCACACTTTTACTCGCATGGACGTATGAAATGATATAACAATGTAGGCTCCTCCTCTGAGCTCCGCAGCTCTTCATGGATCCCTGCCGGCTGGGCAACACATAAAGATAAGCCATGTTGAGATGAAGACGAGATCACAGAAATACAACATGGCTTATTAACCAGAGGGTGAAACTTGTCCTCCTAATTCATGCCACATGGAAGGCATTCAGACGTTTGGCGTATGGGGCAAAGTCCAAACTCAAGAGAGAGACAGAGCAATATGTAAAACAATGAAAAACAAACCAGGCTGTGACAGATTCAACAGCTGTTAGATCTCTAGGTAATTAATAGCTAGAGTTCTACCAGAAATGATGAACCCATTCTGCCTTGTGTGGTTTGTTGATGTTTCCTTTTATGTTAAAAGGACACAAACACAGAGACTCAGTAAAGGACTCAGGAGGTAGATCACCATTTCAATATGTTACAATTAAAGAGAACAAGGAGTACATGGACACAGAGGAAGCCAGAAGTCATTTGTAGGCCTTACATAGACGCATCATGTATGTGAATAGAACATAGAGGATAGATAGAACATGGAAATAACATTTAAAAACTTTATAGAAAAAAATACAAAGAAACAAGCAATGACAAGCATGTAGGAGAAATGACTAAACAATGACGTTTGATAATATATCTCAATAGTAAATGTTTAAGCAGACAGGACACCTGTGATCTGCATTTAATCAACATAAAGTCAATGAATGAATGCTCATAAATTTGACTAATCTTAATAAAAAATCGCTTTACCTTGGACCATCTGCTATTTTACATCTGTTCCTAACTAATTGTTTAGCAATGACAGTACAACAATTGTGCATTTGTGCACAACAAATTAAATGCAACTGCATGGCTATGCCATGCTTAGCCGATATCATAATAAAGCAGGTTAAAGCCCTGATATTGATGCTTGTAATGCATGAGAGACCCCACAAATAACCCACAAGCAGACAGATCAATACGATGGCTGTGCCTGCAAAGAGTCTTCAACACAAATTACTTTATTATAACTTGAGAGCTGCTCTAGGTACACTATATAGAATACCCAGACAGAATGTAATTTTATTCTTAATCACAATGTATTTATTTTTCTGTAAATTATTTCATTATTTTTCTCTTGAAATATACCATGGTTTCTTTCTTGTTTTCTTCTTTCTTGCAACCTTTTTTTGAAAGGTGCTACTTACTTTCGGAACGTGCTCCATGTGACTCAATGGGGTTCCCAAAGCTAATCGTCAGTATTCACCGTGAGACGTTTGACATCCCCTCCGTTTTACTCACAGAGGAACCTCACCGTGTATGAGCAAAAGGCTTTTAGACCCAATCATCTGGTAACACCAACAGCGAAAGCCCCATTCAACACGATGCTAAGAGCAACATCATCAGCTACAAAGCCTTCTCCCCACGAGGCCTCTTCAAAGTGTATGATAGTCAGGTATGCTTTCATTTTAAATGACCTGTTCTAGTTGACCTTATCTTTTTCCTCTAATCATCCATTCATTTGTTTGGTTCCTCTATTGATGATACCTATAGGTGCTATAAGAGATTAGGAATAGCCCCCTATTCCAATGAAGGCACAATGGGATCTGAGGTTATTCCATCGTTGTTGGGGAACGTGTGTTTATTGTAGATTATGCTGTTTTTCCGTGCAATTGAATTGTCTCTCACACTATGAGTGTTGAACAACGTTCCATCTTCTCTTTATTGCATGTTTGTAAAAATAGCCATATTACTTTCTGTTATATGGCTATAGTTACCCCAGTCTGCTTCTGACAAGCAGACAGGGTTCACTTTTTAGGCTAGGAACATTATGATTTTTATTCATTCCTATTTGTTCTACTAGCTGTCAATGGAGACAGAGAGAGAGCACTAGAGAGGGAGCACGCGAGAGAGGGTGTGAGAGAGAGAGCGTGAGAGAGAGTGAGAGGGTTGGGGGAGGGAGAGAGAAAGAGAGGGGGAGAGAGAATAGGAGAGCCAGAGAGAGAGAGGGCGAGAGAGCGCTTAACTGAAAGAGAGAGCTTGAGGTGTTGGGATTCAGTTTTAGATCCCCATTGTTACCATGACAACGTGGCTTTCCCAATAACAACGGCTGCTAGCCCATACCTCACCCATTTCAAAAAGGTGGTTGAACGGTTTTCCTGCTAGTTTAGTCCTGGAGATGGAGTCAACCGTTGCCATTGCTTTGTTACCAGACCGAGGAAACTCCTCACTGGAGCAAAATGCCATCCTCTCCGCAACTGCTTGCGTTCAGTCACATCATAATCCATTGATTTTCACCAAAGACTTGGTGAACAGATACATTTACATCACAGAAGGAGATTATTCCCATTTGTGTGGGATTTTCCCATTTACGGGAAAAAATACGTTTGTCTTTAGAACAGGGTTGTAGATTGTAGTCTGTCCATGTTTACACATTCAACCATATTCAATGTGTGTACACACACAAACACACACACACAAGCACACACACACACGCACACGCACACGCACACACACACACATAAACACACACACACGCACGCACGCACGCACAGACACACACACACACAAACACACGCACACACACACACACACACACACACACGTACAGAGACACACGCATACACAATGGTACTGTAGATATGGCGTCGTGCTGAATCAGATGCCACCACCACGCATCCATCTGGCCTCTCCCAATGTTCCAGACCGTCTTCCAGATAATGCAACACAACTTGTGGTGCAGTGTTATGGTTCTGTGAAAATGATCTGAAGAGAACAGTATTTTGTGAAAGATTTTAGGATAACCAGAAACACATGAGAACTAATTTGCTATGTTTAGCATCTGTCAGATTGTCCGTCACAAGGAGAATTCAACAAATGTAGAACCAAAAACAAGTCAACCACAGCCAGTACATTGTGTTCAGTTTGACATTCGACCTGTAATGTTTAACCATCAACTGAGGGGTACACGTTATCGTCCTTTTTCTCCATTATCTTGCTCGACCAGACGTTAAAAAGCATGGGACCCTCATCATGTAATGACGCTATTACCGTAACACAGCGCAGAGTCATCAGGCCTATGATGGAGTTCCGTGTAGGTGGCTCAGCGGCCACACTCATCATTAACAATGTAAGCTACCGTGCATTGTGTGATGAAAGCTGATTGAATTCCATTCAGACAGGGTTAACAGATCACAATGTAGCTCATTTGTGGCTGCTTGATACTTAACCGCCTCTTGTTCTTAATACACTGCTGTGTGGCTTCATCACTGGTTGAATGAATGACTAAAAAATAAGAGACTGTCAGTTCTTTTTACGAATGTGTGATATTTTTGTCTAAATATATTTATATTTTAAACTTTTTATCTCTTTAAATTCATATTACTGTTACTGTCCTGTACTTCTGCTGTGACACCCACATATTCCTTGTCTGGGATTAATAAAGAACGCAAAAACAAGCACTTTATGAGTCATACTGTCGCCTACTATTGTGATCTTAGAACATACAAGCTGTCTTTTCTCTCTTCCTGGTCTCTTACCCCTCCGTCAGTTAGCATAATATTTGGAACAATGTGAATAAACAACATAAGGAATTATGTATTTCTTGCTTGAGTGCATATCTGCCACCAAGAGACCCACATAGTAGAATCAGAATCAGAATTACTTTTATAACATTCTTATTGTACAAGTACACAAGAGTAAATTATTATGCTTGGTACCTCCACACCCACCCCCACACACACATAGCAGCAGCAATACATATAAAGTAAATAGATATTACAAAAATATATAAAATAATAAAAAATAAGTAAGAAAAACGATTGATTGTAGTGCAAAATACAGTGCAGTGAAAAATGTTCTAATTACAGTAAATAAATGCAGTAAATATGTAAATGTTTAAATAGTCACTTGTGTCTACTATGTATTTGTTTTAGTATATACAGTGGTATTGGGATAACAATGTTTGCTTCAGATGATCCATCATCAAACAAAATCTAAGAAAGTACAAACCAGTTACAGTACATGATTGTGCAACCTGATGTCCCAAAAAAGGTAAAGAAAGTTAAACAAAGTCTAAATAAAAAATTCTCTCTAGGGATTTTTCCCTATAGAGATCAAGTATGGGACGCCATTGTTGCGTAAGTTACATTACATCCAAAACAGACTGTAAGGACTTGTCCCTGGAATATTTTAAAGAAAAATTAATTAAAAAAATTAGCTTGAGCCATATTTGCTTGCATCTTTTAAACACATACTGCAAGACTATAAAACAGTGATAGCCAACACCACGGTGCCTGCGGGCACCCGGGCACCTTGTCTGTAAAAGTTCATTATGGTGCGCCCTCTTTGCTGAGACAAGCTAGCGAGCACAACTTAAATCTGGAGCTAGCTGCATTGTTTACCAACAGAATAAAGAAAAACATGGCGGAAAAGAGAAAGAAAACTTATAATTTTACAATGATTCGGAGGAAGAGTTATTTTTTGTAAGTTTGTATGTCTTATTTGGGGGGGCGACTGTTATTTGGGGGGGCGAATGTAGAGCGGCACTTCATGACCTGTCACAACCCTATACTCAGTGCCGCCGCTCCCATAACGCGCACTACGCGCTGCGCGTAGGGCCTCAAGTCCTGAGGGGGCCCCCAAAAAAATAAATAATAATAATAATAATTAAATTCTTACTTGTATACTTCTGGTTTTAAGTATACAAACCCCCCCCCCCCCCCCCCATCAACAATTGTTTGCTACCCCCCCCCCCCCCCCCCCCCGGTCAACAATTCAGCACAGGGGGCTGGTAGGGGGAATTCGGGGGGGGGCCCATAAAGGAGTTATGCTTAGGGCCCCAAAATAGCTAGCAGCGGCACTGCCTATACTGACAGACGAGGGCTGTAAGTAAAGTAGCCCTCTGAGCGACTCAGTGACCTTGAAGTAGCTCTCGGGTTCAAAAAGTCTGGTTTTGTTCTAAAACAAAGTAGGCAAATGCAATTGTAATGTAGATAAATCTTTTTTGCGTGTCTAAACCTTGCATGTGACCTAGTCACATCAAAATTCATTGGATAAAAACTGTTTCATTTCATTAAATGTGGATAAGGTACTCAGTACTAATCCAACACTTATCTTGAGACAATGCATTTGTAAAATTATAATTGTTTTACAGATTTCATGCAATTTACATTGACAGTGGCCTTCAAAACTACACTTTACACAGCATTGCATGGATAGTTGGATATATTTGACTCTGAAAAACCCAATTGCATTGTTGGAAAGTTCTTGTCTTGGAGAAGTACATATAAGATTGAAAAATGTCAGGGTGCCCTGAACTAAGATAGTGACCTATGAATCCTGAGAGAATGCCATGTTTGAAGCATCATAACTCGGCAATAAAATGAGCAACCAAAAAAAAAGGTCAACCGTTTTGGACAGCTGGGGATACTTTGAGATGTGATGGCAACGCCGGAGCAGGCAATCTCAGGCAAATAACACTAGAACAGACATTCTTTCATGCTTTACATTTTTCTATTTCATGCATTTAATTTAGACTTTGACAACCAAATTTGACTACATGACCCACGAGCCATGACACACCCTTTGCAGCATTGGGGACAACAAGATGGCATAAATTCTTTCTAAATTGTAGTTGTTCTCAGTACTAAGGGTTATAGGAAGCCCTTATATACATTCTTTTTTTGATAGGGTTGCAAGTCTATGTGTAAAAGGACCATGATTCTCTTCATCAGAGATTAAGGAATACAGGCCTCTCCGACAGCAATACTGCCAGATTCATTCTTATTTAAACTTTGAACGTTTGTTTTAGTTTCAGTGCTAGCCCGGGTTGCCAGATATACAACAAATTGAAAGACAAACACAGCAATCTGCAACCATGGAATCAAGCAAACAAACCGGATCAACTGAGATTATAATTGATTTACCCGACCAGAGCCATACTAAAACAGGGTGAGGTTAAATCTCTGGGTTTCCTTTGAAAGACGGAAGAAGAATTTCAAGACGGATGCCAAAAGAGTGGGTTCATCATTCTCACAGACTCACAATATAATGTTGCGCTTAGCTTGTCATGCAAGATTTCTGTTTGGCGGATCGTGAAATCATTTTGTAGAAAGTAGAAATAATTATCTTGCCCAAGGTCAGAATTAAGGGTGTGCTTGATTTCGTACCGGAACTGTCCGGTGCCGGCATATTCTGTTATTATGGCTTCACAAGGGTGTACTAAATCAAATCAGTCGTGCTTATTATTTCATATAGTTTCCATAAAGCTAAACTGATTCATACAATGGGTTTAATTCTCTTGATCACGTTAAAATTGTGTATTTTAACAACAACAACAGCTCGGGATTCCTGTAACTACCTAATAGTATGTCACTCTTCATTTTGGGTTCTCTGTGTGTATGTAAATGTATGTTGGTTGCCTTGAAACGTAACATGTGCTATTCTAGAGGAACCTGGGAACAATGCCCCGGAACGCACAAACGCTTTGTGAGTTTAACTGCATTTTCAACAGTAATAGGAACAAATTGAAAATTGACTTCTTCAACATGAAACGTGTAGAGGAAGACGTTCTATATGAAGTGTCACCTGCAGAGGCACAGATACCAGCGAATCTAACAAGAGATGAATCCATTCTGGCAATTATGTTCGAAAATGAAAAAAGCCCAGGCGTGTTCTGTGATAGCAAAATGCCCCGCGGGTGAAACAACTCTAACCGCTCTTCGTCCTCGCATCTACCTCCCCAACCAAAGCCCTTGCTGTGTTTGCGATGTTGTGCTGTCCTGCTGGAGGGCCTGTGTGTTGTTACGAAACGGCTCTTTTTGAAGTTGTGTGGAGAACAGAAAGCCCTGTCGACGGGTTCCAGCCCTTTGCCTCAGAATGAGAACAGACAGCCATAACTGGTGATCGGAGGTGCTGGCCCCACTGTTACCAAGGCAACAGGCCGTGGAATCATCATGGAGTGAGTGTGTGTGAGTATGTGAGTGTGTGAGTTTGTGTGTGTGTGTGTGTGTGCGTGTGTGCGTGTGCGTGTAGCGCGGGTGGGGGGAGGGGAAGGCATCACGTGAGGCTGTAGTGTGAATCTTGCTGTGTTTTTATTTTTTTGACTTAGTAATGTGGTGCTCCCTCCTAGCTTCGTTGGCTGTCCTCCTAAAATATATATCCTTTAAATTACTTCCGGGGTTTTAAGGATGACTATTAAGACTGTGGACTCAATTCCTTAGATGGACGGTTGAATTAAAAAAGATAAGCCCAAAAAAAATCCATGGGAATTGGATTCTCTGTTAAATGTGCCATTGACGACACATTGTGTTTCGTTTTTTTGTGTCAGCAAATCCTCACTGTAACCATCCCTGCAATGAACATTATAATAATCTCCTATTAAATCGCATAGAAAGGAAATAGTAATAACATACATTTATCATTGGTGTCTCCTGCAAGACATTAGCAGGACATACACAATAACAACCCATGCTAGGATAAACCTTTGCTGTTTACATGTACATGTATGAATATATTCTTCAAATGTATAATATCTTCTCTAATTGCATCATTAATCCAACCACAGGCTAGCCTTGTCCTGGGCTTGAAGTGGGATGTGTTTACAGTAGCATTTTGCATCCTAGGGACGCGTTTCTCGTGTACATTCCCATACACAATCTTAATGCTGTATAACTAACATGAAAGAAGCGTTGCAAACATGAGCCACATCAAATGGTTTATTTATTTAATTGTGTGTCAGTAGTTTTTATTACACCACACACACACTTATGCAAGCACCAATGCATGCATACACACACACACACAAACACACACACACGCACGCATGCATGCACGCACGCGCACACACACACACACACACACACACACACACACACCGCACATACACATACTCACACACACACACACACACAAACACAAACATACACACACACACACACTTGCATGCATGCATGCATGCACACACACACACACACACGCACACGCACACGCACACGCACACACATACACATACACGCACACACACATACACACACACAGAGAGCATTCAGAAACAAACATTGGTGAGCACACACAAAGACACACCCGATATATTCTCATGGGCCCACTTACAAAGCTATCTCAGTCTGGAGCAATAAACCCACAACTGGTTTGGGAATTGGTCAAGGGAGACTAAAGGCTAGTTAATGTACCACTCACACTGGTAACCACACTTAGCCTCTCAATATCCCCATGCTGTTAAAACAACCCTGCACAGGTAAATACCATCACATATCATAGTCTCCACCACAACTTGACACAGTCTATTATTGTTACTATCATCATGCCTATTACCGTGTGTGCGTGTTTCTGTGTGTTTGTGTATGTGATGATTGAGTTGATTGAGTAGCACATTCTGATTTTCATCATTATCAGGGGTTGGACCAGCCCAGGTAATACACATTGTAAAGTATTACTTGTAATACACATTGTAAAGTATTACTTGTAGTTTTGTAGTTGTACAGAGAGAGAGATTGAGCGAGAGTGAGAGAGCCCTTGAAGTCACTCCTCAGTTGCCATTAAGCAGAGCCAAGTCAAATCTGGCTAAATTCTCCCCGTTGCTTTTCTTTTATTTGCAGTGTAATTAGTTTGGGGTGGTGCCACTGCTGAACAATACGCAATGACAAGGAATGACATGCGTTAAAAGTTATGAAACCAGGATGACGGAACCAGATGTTCCCTGCTGAGCAAGAAAACTCTGCAGCGCTACCCTTCAACAGATCACCGGATCAAGTTGAAATGTAACCTATGAGTCAGGTCGAGATGACGACTCTCGCTGTGCCCTCTTGTGATAATGACCTCAGTTGAAATTTAAAACCGCATGCATGACACAATTCCTCCACATCCCTCTAAAATGGGACACACATTGTTGGCCGGGGAGAGGGGAGGGCACTTCAAATAGTAAAGGAGATGAGAAGAAGCACAAAGATGACCTGCGGCAGATGTTCATGCCCGTCGCTCCCTGCTGGGTGAGAACACTCTGAAGGTCTTCACCGGAACACAGGGTCAAGCTGTAATAAAGCCCGTGAGACAGCTCTACAGGAAGACAAAAATACACACACACATGCAGCTCATTAGAGAGCCAGCTACCTGTGTCCACTGTGTGCTTTACCACACTTGTAACCTCTGCATGTGCTGAACCGCTGTTTTGTATGAAGAAAGAATGAGCTGGTGAGTTTAGACCCTTAAAAACGATCCAAGCCCTATTCCTAGACATGCACACAGCACATAGACACGTACACATGCACGGAGACGTGCCCACAAACACCTACACTGACACTTACACTGTACATATTCGTACAAACACGTACACAAACCACATGCACAAACTCTGACACACACGTATCTACAAATACAACCATATGTATACTCACTGACACTTACACAAATCTACAGGCACACAATGCCCCCCCCCCCCAACACACACACACACACACACACACACACACACACACACACACACACACACACACACACACACACACACACACACACACACACACACACACACACACACATTGTCTCCTTCCAGTTGCGTCCTTCCTTCTTCCCTCTACTCATCGCTGTTTCACCACACTGGCAGCTCCCCACTGGGCTCAGCAAGGTGTGAGCAGGTGTTGACCCCACCCTGGGAGGCTCTCCACTGGGGGACAACACAGACTTGGAGGGAAACAGCTCTCATTCCCCACACACAGGGGGGATCCTGTCAATCTACAAGTTACCTCCCCACCTCCATTCTCCAGCTGTGTCTGCTGCTCTTTCAGCAAGACCATCCATTTGAACGGTGTTACATGCTAATGCAATATGTATATTTGCATCTGCTTCGAATATGGTAAATGGTTGAATATATGAATGTTAATGTTAATGTTGGCAGCAATTGGTTGATCACACATTTGTGATGGCCCATGATGTTATCATGATGCTGATATTTATATGGCTGATACATCTCAGTAATGCTGTCAGGATTTCATGCGCAAGCTCATTTGAAGGAGATTTCACATAGCCGCTGTTATATATTCAGGTTCCTTACAGGCTTACTGTAATGATGGCACAAGCCACAGGACACATGCGGATATGGTTCAGCAGTGAAGGAGCCAGAAAAGGGTTTCTTTTCCCAAGAGACATTTTTTCAATTCCTTTTTTTTTTGTGCTGCATTTCAAGGGTGTACCAATACAGTGTATCGGCCCGCTGTGCATTCATCTGTGTAGAAATCATCTGTAGATCATGGTTGTGCATTCCCCCTGTTCTCTTCTCAGGGTTACACCATGTTTAACAGGCAGATGTGGAAGCATGAAGCACACATACCGCATGGAAGCGGGCATGCTCGTTTCTCCTTTAGTTAATTACTAGAAGCACATCTCCCTCTCCCATGCTGTTCTCATCCCTCTAACACACACATGGACTGAAGCATGCACACAATCACGCACACACACACACACAACCACACACACACAAACACACACAGGCATATCTCTTTCTCACGCTCTCCCTCTCTCGATTTCTCTCTTGTAGACACATACACACCCTTACATGCAATCAAACACACACACACACACACACACACACACACACATATGCAAACACACACACACATCTCTATGACTCTCTCACACACACGCGTTTTTATTGATTTCTCTCTCACACACGCAAACAGACACACAAATGTCTCTGGATCTTTCCCATACCCATTTCTTTGGATCTCACTTTCTTTCCCTCTCTCTCTTTCTCACACACACATAAACACACAAGAACACACACACACACACATTGAGTGAAAATCTATCCGTGTGCAGCACTGGGAATAGGAGGGTGTGCCTCTGTGGGTAATATTAGCCCCATTCACACATTGCTCAGTTCTCAGGTTTGCAGAGAGACCATCTGTGAATCCTCACATTTGTTTAGTATTTAGCTTCTAGGGGCCGATTTTTTAATTAGTACACTTGGTGATTTTTGTGTGCAGCCCTCCTCCTTTTCACCCTGTGAACGCCATTCTTCTTCTTCTTCTTTTCAGATAATTACTGTTTCCTATCTCTTGCAAATGGAATCGTTATTCATTCCATTCTTTGGAATCGGGCCACACATGTCAAATAGCACACAAGAACGTAGCTCAGGGTAGGAGGAGAACTGTTTTGGTGTGTGGAAGGAGATGATAGATAGACACGAAGACAAATATATAAAATGTGGAAATAAGCCATCCTCTAGCTTCTTCACTGTCACTGGTGTCCTAAATGTGTGCTGCAAGGGAAAATGAGCCGAGAGGCTGCAACAGTAGGATCTTAAATGTAGAAAGTTCTGTGATTCTGTCCTTTACTGTGTTTCTACAAAGTAACTAGGGAGGACTTTTAGTTTGATGACAGCAGAAATCCCCCCTTTCATTGCACAGCTGGCATCATGGCATGTCTAAAGTCTTTATCATTTTAATATATTCCATCTGCCTAGCAAGTCCTAAATCACTCTCAGTGTAGCAAGTAATAAAGGCATAATGGAATACTTATTATAATAGCCTGAGTCTTAAATCGTAATTCATGTGACCAATAATGCTATTTATTTCTTTTATATATATATATATATATATATATATATATATATATATATATATATATATATAAATAATTTGCACACATAATTGGCACTAATGCACATGCACAATCAGTTGTTGTGCATTGAATATTGCCAAGTGTGAAAGGACATTCATAATGTAAAGGTAGGGTGACTGTCATAATAAAAACAGCTAAAAGGCCCACAGGGGAGTGTTCTATCACTGACAACCTTGTATATTATGCAGCAGCCAGTGGTTCTGTCCTCGTCTTATATATAGAAGTATGAGAGTAGTATTATAGCTTAGAGGAGAACGATAAAACAAATACCTCTGAAGCCTCATAAGTCAGCACAATTCCCAAAATTGACTCTAAGGCAAAATCTGTTATTCAAAAGGACACCCAGGAACTTGCCAACACAAAATCCAACCCCAGACAAAATAATAAATCATGAATAGATTCATTGTTACATTAATCTATTCCAATAAAACACGCACACCTTGTAAATGTGTTAAAGAAAACACAGCGCAAGACCAGAGCTAGCTGTGACTTGCGTCATTCAGCACCATGGAGAGCGTATGAGTCAGTGTGTGTGGTTTCAGACCTCCCTTTGGTGGACAGCCACTGCGACGGCACCGCAGAGTGGGCTCTGATTAACCCGGCACGCCCGGCCGTCCCACCACCGTCCAGCCCCGGCAGCTGCACCTACTATCCATCGCAGAGCAACGGAGTAATAACAGCCACTTTATCTACAAACCACCCTTTGGGACAGGTAATGAGGTGCTTAACAATGATAAAAAGGCTGATAAAACAAGCACGGAGGCTTAATAGTGAATTTATTAAAATTGGATAGAGGTACGGGGGGCTGAAAACATAATTCACACATGAAATGAATAAAGGCAAACAGATGCCGAGGTGTACAAGCAAACCCTTGGAACATTGCATTGTAATCTACACGTGACTCTGAAGGAGGCTGGTCTGGAACAACTGACAGAGGTGACTGGCAGGGCAGTGCCTCTGTTCAGAACGGCAGCGTTTTGAACTAAACGCTTGGTCCGACCTCATCAGACCTCGACCTAGATCTAATGGGGACCGCTTATCAACGCTCAAACCAGCGCACAAGTGTGCCAATGAACAAGCGTGCACCATTTGTGAGTTAGCGCACTGCAACAATAAGTTACCAAAAATGTTTTTTTCATATTGATTTGACTTCTCTGGTCCCTTCACTGTGGTACACATGGGGTTCAGCCAGGGATAAAGAAAAAAACACTTTTTATGTTATGGGCTACATGCCAGTAGCAGAACAAGTTGTAGAGAATAGAAGGAGGAAGATGAGGGGAATGTTAGCTTGCAAAATCATCAGAACAGCTAAGCGAAATGGAGGAAAATAAATGAGAGGAAGGAAGAATCCCTGCTGCTTAATTGTTTCCATGGATACAAAATGAATGTGATGTTATGCAAATATTTTCATAGCGAAGCACAAACAGGAAAACATAAATTGGTCTGCTGTAAATGTGTCTGCCGTCACATTCGTCCCAGAATGAGTACAGGGACGACACATGCATAATCAACAGGCCCGGGGAGGTATGAGTGTGCATATTGTGTGTAGTTTATGCTCGACTGATTTGTGTTGCTATTTAGCCTCTCAGTGAAATCCCAATTGGTTTTCTGATTGACATGGGAAAAGTTCACACACACACACACACACACACACGCGCGCGCACACATGCACATACACACACACGGGCGCGCACAAGCACACACACACGCACACGCACACCCACATATAATGAATGTAACAAGTAATGCAGACGTCAATCACTGAGTCACCGAATACCTCTTGTTCTTCCTAATATTGATATTTAGTCCCTTGAGAAATATAAGATGGATCATACAACAATAAACATTGTACTTTATTTTTAATAATCATGCTAATCAAATAGCAATGAAAAACATATCAAAGCTAATTTTATTCAATAGGCTTTCATTATGATGAAATAAAGGAACACTATCTTTTAGTTCCAATATACCCACGATCTCTCTCTCTCTCTCTCTCTCTCTCTCTCTCTCTCTCTCTCTCTCTCTCTCTCTCTCTCTCTCTCTCTCTCTCTCTCTCTCTCTCTCTCTCTCTCTCTCTCTCTCTCTCTCTCACTCTCTCACTCTCTCCTGCTGTCTCTTTAAATGAGGATGACCAGGATTACCCACCGGGAGCGCTGAAGGAGCGCTCTCACCAGCGATAAGCATCAGCAATTATCCGCACCATACAACCAATATTCAACCCTCCTGACAGGGATGGATACCTTTGTCGACATGCATAGTCCGACATGCTTATCGCTCTTATTACAAAAGCATGCCACTCAATAAACTCTCAATCTTGAAGTAGGCCTATAAGATGAACTCTGATTTCACATAAAGTGGCGTTATTATTAGAATTGTAGGCCTATTTATTATAGATAGGCTACGTCGTGAACGCGTGGCTCGTGTTACACGTCTGATAAAAATAAAAAAAAATGACTGAGCTACTACAGGGGCTGCTATTGGCGCACTAGTGCGCCGGTCCGTGTGCGGTAGTTAAGGAGCGCGTCGCTCCAACACCTGCACAGCACACGGCGCAGCAGCATTCAGCGGCGACGCGTGGATTCAACCGGTGGCACATCTGTGACTCTGTGGGAGAACCGAGGAGTTTCATTTGAAATTTGACTTTGTTGTTGAAAGTAATCCATTTCAATGTATCGGAACTGTTGCTTCGCCTCAGGATTTCACGACCGATATTCATTTTTGTTGCTGACACCTCACAAAAATGCCTCCTCGTATCCCCGGCTGGCTGTAAGGTTACGTGCTTGTGAATGAGCTCTTCTTGACTCTCTATCGGTGTTCGGGCAGCAGAAGCAGCAGCAGCGTGGTGGCGGACGGAGCGGTGTGTGGCACTGGTGCGGTGTGGTGTGGTGGTGCCTCCGAGCCCCTGCATTTCTAAGCATGCTGGTGGGAAATGCCTGGAGACATAGATTATGAGATTTGTCAAACGGCACTAGAACTTCTGTCCGATCTTTGCTCAAGAGGGGAAGTGCAGAACGACCACTGCCTGGATTTCATTTACTATTTCCGAGACCTCGCCAGGCCGCGCCACACGGATTCAGGTGAGGAGGAACCGGTCCGCTGCATGTCCACTTCTCAACCTGCTTGCCACTTAGGAGATAGTCTGCTTATAGGGGTAGCCACTCCTAACAACCCAAAACGCCGAACAGATAACTTGTTGCACTGTATAAGGTTTTGTTTTTATAGTAGCGTTTCAATCCTGTTTTTGCATTTGGCTTTGAATTGTGTCCCATATAGGTCTGCTCATTATTATTTATATTTTTTAACAATGGTTTACTACCCGTGCGATTTGTAAATTGGTCCACTAAGCTACTTCATGTAGAATAGCTTTACACGTAGGCCTATTTTTTTTTTTTGTTGGAGTCGATATTTGTAATGTTGTAGACACTACACATTTTAATATTTAATTAATCTCTGAATGCATTAACGAAATCATGTGATTTGTGTAGGCAGCGGCTTGGGGGGATGGGTGTCGGGGGGCTGGGGGTTTTCATTCGTAGATGTCACTGCTTCTTGCACATTCCTTTATTTTTGCATCACTTGACGTAATCATTGCCTTGATTCCTACCTTCACACTGACAGCGCGGTCCCTGCAGGATGCGTGTCCGAATAAGAACCAAATGTGGCCAATAAGATGCTTGATTTTCTGCAAACCAACGCAATGAGCGCCTGATAAAACCAGGGGAAAACCAGTTCAAGCGGCGTAATTTGTTAATCGCACTACCGCCCATGCCGTGCCCCCCCCCCCCCCCCCCCCCCCCCCCCCCTGCTGGCAAGGGGGGGACCCCAGAATAAATCGTTTCTACGTGGGGTTCCTTTCCTCGTGCACTTTTAATGTAAAGAATGTGTCATAGCTGGCGAGGTTTATCTAACTCATTCGGAGAATGAGGGAGCACGCCACGAGTTGCTGTTCGTAGCTGTGGTGAAATATGTCATCAGGCTGTGTGGCAGCAGGCAGCCTTAATTCAATGCCCAGGAACTGAAAGAGAGCGAGACGCGCTGGGAAAATGACTGAATCCAATTCCAGAGACATGTGCCAGATTGACCATGAGTGACTGTGTGTGTGTGTGTGTGTGTGTGTGTGTGTGTGTGTGTGTGTGTGTGTGTGTGTGTGTGTGTGTGTGTGTGTGTGTGTGTGTGTGTGTGTGTGTGCTTGCGTTACATTTCTTTACAATTTTTGAATACGACTTCAATACGATTCATTTAAATATGCGTCACTCATTCCCAAATATCAGTGAAATAAATAATTGATCAATCATAGACATTTTTAATTACTCATATTAGGGTTATTTATAACATAGATTCATAGGCATGGAAAGGCAAAGTTAAGGAAGCAAATATTGCCTATTCCGTTATCTTTAACGGCTCCTGTTCAGTAGCCTACCTCTAATATTTTAGAGGGCGACAGTTCATTAAGCATAATTTCTTACATGACTATGGCCTTCTGTTCCTTATAAATACCTCTAGTGGATGCATTCGCAGACTTAGTTAAACACATTCCAGGCCCTCCACATGCATGAAAATGATGTGTCCAGCATTTATGCGATGGGATCATACGAGAACACTTCACGCTTTTAAGGTTCAAGTTCCTCAACTCTTGCGTGCTTGGCGATGGGTGA
Source organism: Gadus macrocephalus (assembly GCF_031168955.1). Lineage (NCBI taxonomy): Eukaryota > Metazoa > Chordata > Actinopteri > Gadiformes > Gadidae > Gadus > Gadus macrocephalus. The sequence goes on from NC_082395.1 coordinate 7,899,779, forward strand.
CCTAGGCTCCGCCTCTTACTGAAACTTTGATGCGAGGGGGCTCTAAATTTAGATCACTCCTCTGTGGAGGGGCTGCCTCAGTCCATGAGCTCTATAGGCTGCGTCTATAGAGCATTCAGTCCCGGCCTGTGTGCAGAGCTGTCTGCCATGTCCCTCAGGTCTGTAGAATCAATGATCCCGGTCCTTCAACCTTAGGAAGATTCCTCCGGAGCACACAGGGAGACAAGGCCTCACGCGGATTCCCGTGCATCTACACAGCGGCTACTGAAACGAGCGCTACGTTGGATGGTCACCTGTGCATTTTAACATCAAAGCAGTTTATCAATAGGTTATAAATAGACTTTGTTATTTATATATAGTTCGTTGTTTTTTATTGATTTTAATTACAATGTCCCAAATCAAATAGTCTATATTTGTATAACTTAATTTAGTGTTGTGCTTGCTTTAAAGATCACTTTAGAAATCATTCATGATGAAATCATTAAAGCAAGACTTGAAAGAAATTCAACAGTGAGTACATCAGATATCTATTTTACTCAAGGCAAAATGTGGAACGAGTTTTGCACATGAAGGGTAATTGTCTTCGCTTTTTGCCTAGAGGTAACATCCCAAAAAAATAAAGAAAAAATTAAGGCATAAAAGCTATTTCTCAGCTACCACATTACTTCTGGTTAGCAGTGTAGAACACTATGATCTATCAAGCAGTGGTATGAGGAAGTTATGCATCTGCATAAGCAAGCCTCCAACACAGCTACATTTTTTGTCCTAAATTTCTTTCTCATAATATCACGACACTACGAAAGCATCCTTGCATTTTCTCTCACAAATATTCAGGACTCTTCTTCCTTCAAGACTCTTGACATTTATACGTGATTTTACAGGTCATTAGACATCCCATGCTATCCGATGCCGTACCGGGGTGTGAGGGAGACAGAGGCTGACATGGGATATTATATAAAGATTGTTCTACCAAGAATTTCCTCACTTGGTGCGTTCTACAGAACATAAAGTACAAAGTGTTTCAGCGCCATCTCATCATTTTGTTCTTTCCCTTTCAAGCACGGAAAAAACGGAGAACGGGAAGGGAAGCCCTGCTGTAGATGTCAAACCGAGAGCTTTTACATTACAATTCCCAGAGCAATAATCTTGACGTGAAATTACTTTGCTCTGTCGTCAGCGATCATGCCTCTGCTTCCTCATCTGACACCGAATGACTCGAACATCGTCTTTGCTGCATCCTGTTGATTTCCCTCCCGCCAGATGTGTCGGTGAGCCTGCTCTCCCTGGTAGTGACAGCCTGTGGCCTGGCCCTGTTTGGAGTGTCCCTCTTCGTCTCCTGGAAGCTCTGCTGGATACCATGGAGGGAGCGCGGTGTCGTGCTCAGGACCAAGGAGTCCCAGGGCCACTACAACCCCACCATGGCACCTTTGACCCCGCACAACCTGGCCCCGCGGCAGCCCGTGTACACGGCCGTGGACCCGCCGCCCCACGTCCGCCGTGAGTCCCGCGTGACGTTCCCCCCCGCCCGCGAGCCCACCCCGGTGGCGTCGGTGGTGTCGGTGGTGGAGGCCCCGCCCACGCCGGTGTCCCCGCCCCTCGAGGTGTTGCCGACCCCGGAGGTCGCGATGAAAATCAGCCACACGTCTCCGGACATCGCCCTGGACGCCCAGTGTAAGACCCGGGAGAACGGCGTCCACACCAACCCCCGCATACAGAGGCAGACCACCGAACCGCCCCCCTCTGGGCGAACCATGGCAGAGATCGGGTGAGTGTGCGGTCGGTCCGAGGTTAACATGCTTACCTGTGGTGACTTGCTTTTCATAGTTGTTGTTGTGTTGTCCTTTTTGACGATTGATACGTTTTGTCACATGATATCAACTGATATGAAGCGCTTTGGCATCTTCCAATCGTTTAAAGGTCCCATGACATGACCCCAGGTTTGAGTGTGATTAGCCGTTACACGCCGTTTTGAAAATCGGTCTCTTATGACATCACAAGTGGGCGTCTCCACCTAGATCACCTAGTGTGACGGAGAGATGTGTGGCGGAGATATGATCAACGTTTGCTACGGTGCAATGGGTAGGCTGGTAGACTGATCTATCCGGCACACGTCTAGGTGGACCTGTCCACTTGTGATATCATTAGAGACAGATTTTCAAAACGGCTTCTAACGGCTTCTAACGGCTAATTACACTCACACGCGGTGGTATGATATGGGACCTTTAAATCATTGAACCGATGAATATCACGTTTGTTTGCCATTTTTGGTATTTTTCCCCCATTCCGCCTCTCCGCAGACAAGGTCCCATCCGCAGGCACATGAACCTGTCCAACCCGGACTTCAACGTGGCTCAGTTCCAGAGGCAGGACTCCCTGACCGGGCTGGGTCTGGGGCGGCTCAAACCGGAGCTCTACAAGCAGCGCTCCCTGGAGGGGGAGGAGGGCGGTCGCCGGGGCGGGGGCTGCGGGCGCCTGAACTTCATCCTGCGGTTCGACTGCGACCTGGAGCAGCTCATCGTCAAGATCCACAAGGCGGAGGGTCTGCCGGCCAAGGACTTCTCGGGGACCTCCGACCCCTACGTGAAGATCTACCTGCTCCCGGACCGCATGACCAAGCACCAGACCAAGGTGCACCGCAAGACGCTCAACCCGGTGTTCGACGAGGTCTTCCTGTTCCCCGTGGCGTACTCGGAGTTGCCCACGCGCAAGCTCCATTTCAGCGTCTATGACTTTGACCGCTTCTCGCGCCACGACATCATTGGACAGGTCGTGGTGGACAACTTCCTGGATCTGGTGGATTTCCCGCGGGAGACCAGACTCTGCCGAGACATCCAGTATGTTTCCACGGTGAGTCGGCAGATGTGTTTTTTTTACATGTAAAACGTATTCATAAATGTATGAGATAAGAACCTGTCCCATGACTAATTCATTACTATTTAGTCATTTAGTCAATGAGCAGAGAGACTTTTCTCAAAAGTGACAGTGGATTAAGATACAGGACATTCAATAGCTAACAGTAGGGGTCAGCCAGGGCATCATGTAGGCTGAGGACAACAGCCTACATGCCTATTTCATTTTCAAAGTGATCATCAAAAAGTCACCTAATTTGGATCTTGTCTTTTCCGCCATCGTAATACATCCCGTAGCATTTTCCCATTGTTATTCTTGTATCATATTGCAGCCAATTATTACAGGGTCAGAAACATAAATCATTAATTGAGTTGTCTTTCAGCATCCTCATTGTTACAACATTGGCCTCAAAATTAAAACAATATTTACACTACTACATTTCTGGGGGGGGGGGACGGAATGTGTGCAGGGATTTGTGTCTATGTGTGTGGTGTGTGTGTTTGCTTGTCTTATTAATATATTATTAATATGCACCCGACTTGACACCTCTTTATTCCTGTTAATCTAGATAATCCCATCATCTTTATCCCTTTAGCCTCCAACAGAATAACTGCTCTAACATCATTTGTTTTAGAGCTCTGTGATGTTTGATCACATACTCACAGGGGCATTGACTCACTAACGGTAACGCCAGTGGCAGTAATGGGCTGCTAATCCCACCGTGTACCATCCACGACACAGAGGGGTGAAAGCTGCAATGAGAAATGCCATGAAGACGTGATGGAAGAAGACCTTTGACACTTGGTGTAGACATAAATAGACCGGGAGAAAGGATGACAGCTGGGATCGATCTTTTGGACCATTGCCAAGTTACTGCAATATCATGACGGATGTGTGGATAAGACCCTGGAGGTCGGAGCAAGGAGGAGATAGTCGGTTATGAAGGATGAAAATGGTTATGGTAGAGGCATTCAGGGCCATGACCCACCAGAGGAACAGAGGTCTCCGTCTCCAGGACGGAGACCTCGGACTCTGCTGAACTCTCGCTTCTGTGAGGCGACAGTCCAGCTTTCCCACATCAGAATGTGGGAAAGCGTTTGTGGGGAAATGTGTGCACAACAGGAACACATTCACAAACGATCTTGCAAACACACATGTGTTTGGGCAGCATGGGTTCGTAATGGACTGTTGATAATTGTCTTGTAAAGAAATCTGCAAGCAAAGTATGAATTATGGATCCTTGCACGTTTTGTTTTATGATTAGTAGTACTAAAGTAGCAGTAAAATATATAAATACATATGTTAGTGATTTGTTTATATGTGTGTTTTGGGTCTCATTATTCTCTAGTCTTAGAGTTGCTTAAATCCTCTAGATTGGTCAGGGGGGAGTCTGAGCCCTGCAATCTGAAAAACAACTTTTAATTAATCTAAATGGCAGCGTTTCCCTGAGGGAACCTCTGAAGTTTCCATATGGGCACACGATAATCCAAACTTTCCTTTTGCTACTTGTAATACTCTTAAATGGAGACCTGTTGGTTTGAGAATATAACCTCGACCGATCTGAGTCTAGCCCAACAAGTAATCTTCTTAAGTCATATAATGTTTTAACAGACTTTGGCCCAATCCCATTTCTACCCCTTACCCCTCCCCCTTGTTTTGAAGGGGTAAGGGGAAGGGGTAAGGGGTAAAAATGGGATTGGGCCTTACAGTACTATGGATTTGCCAAGTTCATTTGAATGGAAGAGTGTTGCATGGATGCACAAATGTTTCTAGTATGCCGAGGGAGATATCGGTGTTGAAAGCGCTGAAAGCGATTCCATCGTTTTTTGGCAGCTAGCGCTCCCCTCCCTCTTCCTCATGTCACCACATGTTTTTCAATTGATCGAGGGCCACAATGAAATAAATACACGTTTTGTATTACTCTTGTCTGTTCCTTAGTTAGTTAGTTAGGCCTTTAAGTTCCCTAGGGAACATAGGTCATCGATGAAACCCCTCCATCCTCTTCGGTCTTGTGCCTTCCGATCCAGTTGTTGCCAGGTGATTGTCTGTTCCTTGGAGTGCTGGAAACGTTAGCTTTGCCGGTTCCGCCATTTTCAGTAAACACTGAAATCCTGCAGCCTGTGTGTGAACGTGCAGAGAGGACCTCCTCTTTTTTCTATTTACTGCAGGGTGGAAGGGTTGAAAGACCCATGTTAGGGACCACCAAACACTCTGTATCAGTGTTGTTGACTTATTGTAACAAATAAATTCAGTGCCTTTGGGAGTGCGTATTCATCTTCCTGGAACAATTGAACCATGTGGGAGAGCACTGGCTGGTCTATTAGAACGATTCATAGGATATTTTGGTGGGCAGATTCTTCATGCTTCTCACTACCTTAGTTTAGTTATTTTGAGCGAAGGCGGTAATTGAGTTTTTGCATTTCAGCAGCAGAATTTGCCAAAAAACATTTAATCTTGGAGCATTTGCTACGGGGACCTTCTCCTCAAGTGAATGTTTTCTGGAGGATTCTTTATTGGTACCCTTGCTCTTATTTATATATGTTTACAAACAGAAGGGTTGAGTTTTGAATGTTTTGAACTTGTAGGGAAATGTGGTCATGGCTTAACAAATGCAAACATAATGCATGTCACCCATAAAACGCAATCATAAACTTGGCAATTACAATTGCAATCCCATCTGTATCCATTGCACGACATTAGCCAGCCAAAGTCGGTAAGACCGTCCGCATTAATTGCTTTTAATATCTTCACAGATTGCTTGATTGTGTTGAAAGCCTTTGTGCAGCAGAATGAAAGCCTAATCACGATCCTCCAGAACGGCATGAAGCCGGTGTGTTAATACGATGTGTTTTCCTGCAGGATAACGTGGACTTGGGCGATTTGATGTGCTCCCTGTGTTACCTCCCTACCGCGGGCCGACTGACCATCACCATGATAAAGGCTCGCAATCTCAAAGCGATGGATATCACTGGGGCATCGGGTAACGATGGACAGCTTGACTTGAGTCCCTCTCTTTATAACCGCGACTCCTTTTCCGAGACTTGTTTGTTTTGATTCAACCACCCCGTCTTCTCATTCAGATCCGTATGTCAAGGTGTCCCTAATGTGTGAGGGGCGGCGGCTGAAGAAAAGAAAAACCTCCACCAAGAGGAACACACTGAATCCCGTCTACAACGAAGCCATTGTTTTCGACGTTCCCCCTGAAAACATTGACCAGATCAGCCTGCTGATTGCGGTGATGGACTACGACCGGTGAGCGGCACCCGGAGATCACTCCTCTTACTCTCACATCGACCACTTCCCGGCCTTTCCTCCTCTAATAGCCCCTGCCTCAAACCTGTTTCCAGGGGGGTCTCTGGGATGTTAGAAAAGCCTTCAAATGACCGGCTTCTGGCTTATAATGCAGTGTTGCGCTTTTCTTTAGCCACCAGATCCCCCTTAAACCCCATTAAACTGTCTATCTCTACTGGGAGTGCATTCTCACATAGTCAGGGTTTTGGGTATAAATCGCACTGAAGTCCCTCTGGCTAAGAACATATGCACTCACGGTATTGTATTAGGATAAAAGCATCCCCCACATGGCCTTAATTATGATTATGACATCAATATGTCCATGTCACGCTTCCCTTTTCAAAAGTAACTGGTCACGTCCATGCTGCTGATGTCAACGGAGTTGTTTCAGCCGTGCGTGTGTGATTGTGGGTCTGCTGTGTCCTACAGGGTGGGCCACAACGAGGTGATCGGTGTGTGTCGGGTTGGGAACGACGCAGAGACCCTCGGTCGAGACCACTGGAGTGAAATGCTCACTTACCCCAGGAAGCCCATTGCCCACTGGCACCCTCTCGTTGAGGTGAGTGTGTGTGTGTGTGTGTGTGTGTGTGTGTGTGTGTGTGTGTGTGTGTGTGTGTGTGTGTGTGTGTGTGTGTGTGTGTGTGTGTGTGTGTGTGTGTGTGCCTATTTGCATGTGGACATGCGCTGTATAGCTTGATGCATCACTAGCATCTGGGGGAGGGGGAAATCGGTACTTAGTCCTATCCTATCCTAGCTGATATGTAATGAAAGCTATTATTGTGTGTGTGTGTGTGTGTGTGTGTGTGTGTGTGTGTGTGTGTGTGTGTGTGTGTGTGTGTGTGTGTGTGTGTGCGTGTGCGTGTGTATAGACTACTAGAGACTATAAAAACGATTCCCATATCTCAATAGGAAGAATCTCAGGACTCCAAAAAAAACACTTTGCAATTGTTTCTCCTTATTCATGTAGAATCCCTAACATCGCTTGCACACACACACTACCATACACATTGTATCTTCCTCCGTGTGTGGGGGGAAGGGGAAGGAGTGGAAGATCCATGAAGGGGCTTGATATGACCTGCGGTAAAGGCAGTGGTGAAAGGTGGAGAAGAGGGATTGTGAGAAGCAGAGAAGCAGAGAAGCAAGCGGGCTGAGCAGTAGAGTAGTTATGACCCTGTGCACTCAGCCTGCAATAATGGCTTTATTGTGTGCAGCTCAAAGGACTAGAGGTGGAGACGATTGAGATGGTGGTGAAGACCCATGAAGAAATATATATCAAGACTTGCCATCAAGTATTCTGTTCCAATGTTCCTCCATTCTAAATTCTTACAGAGAAAGAGAGAGTGAAAGAGAGGGAGAATACATGCATTATTTATATTTGAATTTTCCAACACGTTGATAGAGTTATTATGACATGTGTACAATATGCCTGTCTGTTCAAGTGGAGTGAACCACTTTGGCTGTCAGTGGCATCATGCCATTGTCTTAACAATTGAAGAGGTTGATATTTTAATGCAATAGAATAAGAGAAGAGAAGAACATTGCGTCATATATATTGTTCTCTATGTGGTCTAATATTTCATTGTATTTTGTGAACTTTTTCCTTTTAGTTAATAATTCATGGGACCACACCATACTCAAATGTGTTTCACTTTCCTATCAAGCGTTCATTTGAATTCAAAAGGAATGTTCACATGTTTGTGATGATGTCATCGCTCTCCTCTCCGCAGTACCAAGGAACCAGTAGCCAGGGGGGTTCCTGTAATTCCCTGAAGACCCCCCCGTCACCGTAGCCTACAGGGGATGAAACCTGGCAGGTCCAGCGACTCCCTCTGGGGGTCGTGGGTCACGGTTTTCACCGAGGCCTGCTGCAAAACTATGGAGAGGACACCAAAACTGAGACGAAGAGGTCCTATCGGCCGCCCTCAAAGCTTTGCATGGAGGGCCAGACTGTATTAGTTGCATGTTGTCGAGTGACCACGAGAAATTGATGTTTTACTTTCCTTTCTCTGTCGCTGCAAATGACAAGGCTGTTTTAAAAAGAAACCTGTCCCTGAGCCAGTTTGTTTGTGGTCTGTTTTCTACATTGTCCTGCTATGTGTGCTAATAGGCCCTGTCTGCGCAGTGTATTTATAGCCAGTTGAAATGCCAGCCATTCACTCTGGTGATCTGTCGGTGCATGAGGTTATGGTTTGATCTTCTATCTTTTCTCTGTGTGTTTGTTCCCGCTCCTGATTTTGGAAATAGAACGTGGCGTTTTTGTCAGCTAATCATAAAATGCGGTGGCGTTTCCTTTCTGCACCTGTGTGTGTGTATGTGTGTGTGTGTGTGTGTGTGTTTGTGCGTGTGCGCGCGTGTGTGTGTGTCTAAGTAAAATATTCCAAATGGTATTAGTAATATTTATTGTTATAAAGTTTGGTGGTGATCCACAGTGATTGCCAGTAGAGTTGTTGTCCAATCCCCTTTGATGCACAACCGGATTGGTTTTATATTAATCTAACATATTTTTGAATGTATTAGAAGATTTTTATTTCAGAAGTTACAAAAAATCAACAATAAAAGACAACGTTGTAATGTTTTTGTGATAGAATCAATTACATGGAAATGAAATAAAAATATGTTTTTTTTAGCAATGGTATCGACTCGTTGATCTTAAGCTATGAACATTATACATTCGTTTCAGCAGGTAAAGACTTGCATTAGAACAATGCAATCCAAAAAATGCAGCAATAATTTGCTATGGTGCATCAAATGGTATCATTTGCATTTTTTTAACTGTACTTGGTCCTTTCTAAGTATGATGAATAAATTGACTAGTATGCCTCTATGGCAGACAAAATACCTGTGTTTATAAGCTTTATACCAATGCACATGTTGTTATAAATATGCACCTGCAAAGGAACAACAATGTATTGGAAAGTGAAAGCATGGGTTTCAGACAGACAGCGGTATGATGCTGTAATCTTTTCGCAACAACCTCAAACAATAATGACTGCCGCTAACATTCACTATACAAAAACACCTCCACAAAGCATATATCTCAGTCTGTCTTCACTCAGCTCAACCGTGTGTGTGTGTGTGTGTGTGTGTGTGTGTGTGTGTGTGTGTGTGTGTGTGTGTGTGTGTGTATAGGCGCGTGCAAGGGTTTCTGCCTTATAATGAGCCGCGGTAAACTCTCAGGTTCTGTGTGCCATGACAAACGTGTTCTCACATGGCTATAGGACCGGTAATGGTAGGATAATTAATCAGCACTCTTGACGTTCAATTAATTGGGCATACTTCAAATGATGCACTCTACTAATAAAAATCAATCAACCACCAACATCTCTCTCCATCGCATGTCCTATTAACCATGTTCTATGTTCTGATGGGAGCTAAGCCGTGAAGATAGAGCAGGTTTAACAAGCCAGGGCTATTTCTCAGCATATATGTCCATCATTTGATGCCAATGGGGAATAGCTATCCTGTCGGCAATGTTCTTCCACTCACAACCAACGCCACACATCGGTGCAGCGCTGGGTTCAATTTTGTTTGTAGGTGGTGTCCGCTAATCTACCAAGCTGCTATTTTAAATTCGGATTGCCAAGGACGGCTCCGGATGAATAATGCAGCCATCATTAGCATGTAACGGTGTCACATAAAGCAAAGCCTTCAAGCCTGCAGTTTCTGTTGTCAGGTTGGAAAATGACCTGGAAAATGGGGAGAGCGAGAGTGTGTGTGAGAGTTGCCGTTAATTAGGGCCCCGATATATAAGCCTGTATAGGGAGCGGCAAGTATGTCACACACGGGTAGTTATGCTGCAGTTATTATGCTATCATTGTCAAAGTACAAGAAGGAAGTAGGCCTGCTATATAACGGTGTATATATGGCATCAGTGGCAATGGTGCAAAAACATGTCTAGGCCTATGTTTTGTCATTGCTATAGGCTTCCTACTTTTACTTTTCAACATGCTTTTTCAAAGCAATGCATCAAAGCAGTTTTAAAAAAGATCTGCAAACTCTATACACTTCGAAACATATTACAAACTAGTCTCTCTTAATGTAATGAGATCAAAGATTCTCTCGCAAACACATATTTTTGACACCTTTAAAAGGCGTTGAAACCCCTCCGCAACACATCCTAACGTGTGCCATGTTATAAACATTGCCCTTAACGCCAAACCATTTCCATATGAAAAAACATGGAGGTATATTTACATCGCTCCCCCCTGAAGGCAAACACCCATGGGCTTGCTGGCTCGGGCCATGGTTCCACAAAATAAATTAAAAAAACTAAAACCAAGAAAGTTACATAGAAGTAGGTGCTGATGAAATCGACAGCAGAAACCGAACAAGAGGCAGACATGATGGTGAGTGGGTTGGAAGTTATTCAAATATGAACCTAAATATAGCCCTGGAGTGTGGAGGACGGAGGGAGGCAGTGCAGCTCGGTACTGGTTGGCACCGGAGGAGAGTTTTGGCTGTGGATGGGAGCGTGTTTGGTACCATGATATTGGAACACAGTGCTGGAGGTGATCTTCAGTATTTATAAACAAAGCCTTTTGTATTGCCTACTGTGGCATTGGTTCAAGCCAACCAATTTTGTTTAATGTGATTTATTTTGGTTAAAGACGAGGGCAGCAGCTTTATTTCACTCAAATTAAGTAAAACTTGGACAGCTAGGGATAGCCCTTTTTGAGGATTCTGGCTCACGTTGCAGGTGGTTTTAAGCACAGATATCTTGTCACCACTCCATCTATACCCTTGTTGCGGCGATCTACTGATCACTCTCACATGTCTCTCGTTGGTTCATGCAAGTTTTCATTATCCTTACAAAACCCCTCGGTTTCCCTTCACCTCGGGCTGTCTTGTTTTCACCACCTTCGAGATAGCTCTCGGATCCCTGCATGGTTTTGTCCGTTCTGTTTCCTATGCTTTGTGTTTCTGCCAAGCTGTAAATAAAACACTATTGTCTGCTCTTTTACGCTGCCTACTGAGCACGCCGTTACATGGATCTGATGTTCTATATGGCTGGAGGCCCCTCAGGTCCATAAGAGTCCAGAATAGCTAACTTAAATACTTGCATAACCACATGAACCTAATCTGCGTTGTCTAATTCCGTTAAAATTTTGCTGCCAATGTTTGATTATAAAAAAGCAAATGTGTAAAAAACGTATTTCTCTAGGATGTCATAAAGATGATTGATTTGGTCGCTATAAACTGTGGGATCATCCACTGTGCATTCAATCTGAATGTGTGTTGAACAGTGAACGCAAGCATGTAGTGTATCTTTTAAATGATGCTCTCAGATATCTGGGCATAATTTCCATGGCAATAGAGGCTATCTTCCATTATAGACTTCATGCTGAGGTGGCCTAGTTAATTCCCTTTTGATGAGGTCCTGATTGTTCTTCCTTCCCTTTGTATTCAGCATGTTAACACTGCTTTGCATATATTTAAGTGCAAAGTCACACAGTGCTTATGTTACACAATGTGTGCATTTCATGTATTCTAAAAACATATTCTGCATTCAGAATATTTGTGGGCAACGCAAATTGTGTGATATGGTCCATCGATTCCTTTGGTTCGAGCCATAATCAAAAGGTGGTTTGGACAAGTTCTGTCTACATAGACATTTCCAAGAAAGCAATTTCATGAAACAGTCAAACATGACCTATTGAAACATACAAACAGTTGTGATGCTGCACAAAGCTGAAAAGACTCTAGAGCTAACGGGTTTAGTATGGAAATATTGGAAATATTAATAAGGTAAAAAAATATAAAGATCCCCATCGTGTTGCACGTGTTTGACATGTACCTTCTCGTGCAGTGCCTGCCGTGTGGAGCACCCCCCTCCCATGGGCTGCATATCAGAGTGGCCTACATGCTGACACGAGTGTCATGCGAAGCAGTTCTACACCTCCACCGACATCGTGTTTCACTTAGGAGAACCGGTTAACCAGGGTGTTTCACTTAGGAGGAGCGGTTAACCAGGGGGTTTAACTGAAGATGCGAGGTTAACAAGGGAGTTTAACTTATGAGGAGCGGTTAACTAGGATGTTTACCTTAGGAGGTGCGGTTAACTAGGGTGTTGAACTGAAGAGAGGTTAACAAGGGAGTTTAACTTAGGAGGTGCGGTTAACTAGGGTGTTGAACTGAGGATGAGAGGTTAACAAGGGAGTGTCATTTAGGAGGAGTGGTTAACTAGGGTGTTTAACTGAAATTGAGAGGTTAACAAGGGAGTTAACTTAGGATGAGAGGTTAATAACTAAGGTGTTTCACTTAGGAGGAGCGGTTAACTAGGGTGTATAACTGACGATGAGAGGTTAACTAGGGTGTTTAACTGACGATGAAAGGTTAACTAGAGAGTTTAACTGACGATGAGAGGTTAACAAGGGAGTTTAACTTTGGAGGAGCAGTTAACTAGGTTGATTAACGGAGGATGAGAAATTAACAGGGGGTGTTTAACTTAGGAGAAGAGGTTAACTGACTAACTAATACGACTAGTGTGGGACCTCCGCACCTGGCAAACAATGAAATTATCTCATACGTGGTTCAATAAGTAAATGCATGACTAAATAAAGTGCGGAACCTGCTAATCAAGGGATATTGGATATAGACATTTGTGCATCCATCTCCATGTCCTGACTCATTTTGACTCAAATCTCGATCCTCAGCTAAGATACGGAGCGTCATCTGCTCCTACTGCCCATTCACCCTTTGAGTGAACAAAGTGATGGTAAGATATAGAGACAAAGCCAGTTCAGGGTGATGAATACATCACAGAAAATATTAAAATGTGTAGGCCAGAGGTCATCAGAAGATGGGTCACAACATGGCCACAACATGAATAGGGGCATAAAATGCCTTTGGAATAAGATATAGACAAGAAGTCTCTTTTATATGAACCAGGGCATTAAACAATACAATAATATACATAGCCCAACAGAAAGCTGTTCAAAGGTGTAGGTCAGAGGTCATCAGAATATAGGAGAAAACACACCATGAATAGGGGCATAGAATGACTTGGGTGTCAGCTTGAGACAGTCTTTTATATGAATCAGGGCATAAAACTGTAAAATAATTATAAATGTGCAGGCTCTAGCCAAAGAGAAAATTAGCAAATATTGTGTATACACTGCCACCGACTGGCCAATAAAATGTACTGCGCAAAATGGACACCAGAAAGTAACAATTGATTGTGGCTTTTGGGAGTAGGCTAGACACCTGGGGTGCATTTTATATGAAAGAGGGCCTAATGGAAATAACAGATAATGCAGCTGATGTCTCTAGCTCAAATGGAAATTATTGAAATGGTTAGTTCAGAAGTAATCAGAAGATCATCAAGAATAGGGGCTTAGAATGACTTTGGATTAAGATAGAGACATAATGTGTATTTTTATATGAATCAGGACATTAAACTATAATTATACATTTGGAGGATCTAGCCCAACAGCAAGTGATTCAAATGGGCAGGTCTGAGGTCATCAGAAAGAGAATAAAATACACAAAGGAGTGGGGAATGACTTGGGCATAAGCTAGAGACCAGGGGTCTCGTTTATATGAAGGAGGGCCTAAAGGACATACAAGATAATAGATCTGGTGGCTGTAGCCCAAACAGAAGTTATTTAAGTTAGTAGTTCAGCTGTCATCAGAAGTTAGAAAGAAACATACGCCGCGACAATGGTTACGGCCAATCGTTAGCATTGCCCTGCTGTGGTGCCCGGGAACCCAGTTGTGGTTGGCGATTGTAGGTGGGGCCTAAATGTACCCCTAGTTAACAACACCATCCCCCAATGGCGGCTAAAAGAATTGCAACACAAACCTATAGCAGGGGATTCAAGGGGTATTGAAACACACTCCTAGAGGGTCAAACATGGTCATACAGGGTCCCTACAGGAAGCCTCTTTGTTAAAGAAACACTTGACACTCAGTCTCCGGCTGTTGGATCCTGCCGAAGCTGCTGCATATATGCTGCAGCTTCAGCAGGTTCCAGCCGGAGACTAAGTGTGTGGTGGGTGTCATCAGAAAGTGTGCCAATGTCAGGCTGCTTAGCTGGGTTGGTACAATAGTGTGTGTGTGTGTGTGTGTGTGTGTGTGTGTGTGTGTGTGTGTGTGTGTGTGTGTGTGTGTGTGTGTGTGTGTGTGTGTGTGTGTGTGTGTGTGTGTGTGTGTGTGTGTGTGTGTGTGTCAAGAGCAAAATTAATTAAATCAAAATGAATAAAATGGATAACACAGAAAGAACGAGAACACAATTAATTAAATGGCTAAAAAAGCACCATAAAAGAGGAACATTTATTGGAAAACACAGTGAGCATGAGAATAACATGAATTGAAAGAAACGTACACCAAAGAGTCGAAAAGTTGGCAAAATAAACCACCGTGGGAAACAGGAATTATAAGCAGTGGGCGTAGGTTTATTTCCAGGCTTCCCATGTATGTTTTTGTGTGGAAGTCTGGAGGACCGACCAGACAGTGGTAAATGTTGCTGTGTGAGGCCGAGATGGCTTACCTTGTCGGGCAGTGGCACTGGGGAGCTTACTCTGATATTCAAGTGTAAGCCCTTAGAAGAGTGGACTGCAGCTGAAGTGAGACTAGATGAATGTCAGCGAGAACAAAGGCTAAGGCAGCGTCAGCCCAGAAAATATGCTGGGCCTGAAACATCATCTGTTTGGCACATAGAAGATCTGAATACACAAGCTCAGGAAAGAAAAGCAACCGCCCGCACTGAGAGCCAGACCCTGGAACGTCTTATCAGCCTACTCCAGCTCATCATAATGTCACGTAGATTCCAGCAGAGGGGACAGAACGCAGACAGACCACGGGGTCCATCTGAAAGAACAGTGGCATGGGTCGCAGGGCTGCTGCTGAGGCTTCTGAGGAGGCCTACTCAGAGGGCTTGGAGCATGTCGGTGTTGGATTGGACAATAACGGACAGATCTGATTCCTAGCACATAGGGATCCCCAAACCTTTTCTTAGGCGGGCCAGATCACTCTTTCTGGCTCTTTGGGAGGGCCGGAGTCAGTAACAGTATTTGGAACAGTTGAACAGGTCTACCTGAATAAACAACTATTAAATCTTTCTAATTATGTATTTACATTTGTTAATATACTATTTTTAGATGATTTATGTACATTGCCATGGCACATTGTCAAAGTTGGACGTAAAATGATAGGGAGGTAGCTAGAATAAAAAAATATTTGAGCCATTATCATCATTTTATTCAACGATTATAGTGGAAATAGTGTGATACTTATTATTCAACCATATTAGTGGAAGTAGTCTGATAGTGAGGAACATTTTGAAAAGTAAGGGAAAAGACAAATGCACTGATTGAAAAGTACATATTTTATGTGTTATATGGCAAAAATAAAAACGACCTGCGACAATATTCTTGATGCGCAAGTCTGCAGCGTGGGACTGTGCGGCACGAACAGTTGCTATGGTTATTAAATGGCCGTCTTAATACGTTAGCCAGCAGATGATATAATTGTGTTTATCAAGTGAAATATACCTTACCTTCGGGCCAAGAGTAGTGCTAAATAAAAATTTAGAATTTTTAGAATTTTACGTGGTCCAAACTGGACCACGTAATTACGTGGTCCAGTTTGGAGATATTTCCCACATGAGTTTGTCCCCATCGGCTTTCCATACCAATGGCCTACCGGCATGGAAGTGGGCCAAAGCCCGTCACATGACATCGACCAATCCAAGCAGGAAGTGTTTCTGAAAAAACAACGTGACGACACAGGGAACCGGAATTACCGTCGAGAATAATGAAAAACAGTCAACTACGATAAAGGACGTCTTTCCGAATGTTTACAGTACAGTAGCCTTATCGTGAAACGGTCTTTGAAAGAACAAGACAAGGCGCTTTGCGTTGCGCTGCTCTTGAGTGGGTTTTAATCAACATCTAAAATGACAGCATCGGTTTTTTTCGGGTGCACATTCATTGCATTTGGACCCGCCATCGCTTTGTTCCTGTTTACTATTGCCCGTGATCCGCTACGGGTCATATTCTTGATAGCAGGGTAAGTTGGGTTACACGGTTAAGAATACGAGGATTTGATTGTTGGTTAGTCTAGCGTTGTGTTGTAGAGCCGCTTACTTACCTATATACAATCCTATAGTGTCTGGCTCGCTTCTTGTGACTATTCTTCTTGTGACTATCCTATCGATCTTCTCGTTCATTGTGTACTGTTTTATACACCATTAATTCTAATGATGTTGGTTTGGCATCTACAATCTTGTCTTGATTCAGTTATTTAATGTATAGTTTTCCGATATTCTATTACCTTAATTCCAGTGACCGATATGAGCTCATATTTGTTAGACCCTGCAGTCATACTGTCAGAAGAGGAGCCGGAAGATGCCTCACCTAAAACCAACACCTGTAAAGTTGCCTTGATCAAAAGTGAACTGAATGAACAGTATTCTGTTATCTTCCAAATTGGTCACTTGTGTGTATGTGTGTTGTGACCTTTTCTCGGCAGAGCTTTTTTCTGGCTGGTTTCTCTGCTGCTGTCTTCGCTGGTGTGGTTCATCTCGGTCCAGATCAGCAACAAGGAGAGTGCCCCACAGCAGAGAGGTCTGCTGATATTCGGAGTGGTGCTGTCAGTCTTACTGCAGGAACTGTTCCGCTTCGGTTACTACAAACTACTCAAGTAAGAGTGTGGCTTTGTCCACAACTGTTTATTTAGCTGCTTTTTGTATTTTATTTAGTTATATGTTTTCACTAAAGCAATAACATGTTATACTGGGTCAAATATCCTTTCAATCTCAAAAAGATACAGAAAGAATACTGCCTTTGTCTCCCATCCTGAGGGATCTAAGTTTGGTCAATACAATGAGATTTTCAATGTGATGCAATGTATGGAGTGTTTAATGTAGAAACTCACTGAGATGTTGGTCTCTCTGTCCCACAGGAAAGCAAATGAAGGCCTTCTTGCACTCAGCCAGGAGGAGACCATGCCTATCTCCATTCGCCAGCTGGC
Source organism: Gadus macrocephalus (assembly GCF_031168955.1). NCBI lineage: Eukaryota > Metazoa > Chordata > Actinopteri > Gadiformes > Gadidae > Gadus > Gadus macrocephalus. The sequence continues at coordinate 7,916,891 of NC_082395.1, forward strand.
CTATGGTGTGTTCAGACGTGACCGTTTCCAAAAATGAAAGCAACAATTAACAATTCCTCTTTTGTGGAACACACAGGCTCAACCTATCATGTGATACCACGATGGGTGGAATGTGCTGCCTCGGCTAGCAATTCACTGAAAAGGATAATGCATCAAAGAGAAGTTAACAAGAGGCCACGCTAGCAATAGCAATGTAGCTTGATTATTTCTTGGATTCCTTTTCAAGTTAATTTCATAGCTTATAAGGATTTTAAAAGTGTTAAATTATAAATGTATAACATCATCTTATGGATAAGTATTATCTGTAACCCAATTCATGCTTGATTTGTTTGATGGATTATTGTTTAAAGTATATCCAGAACCATGGCACATATTACTTTTATAACCCATGCTAATTTGCAATGCCTCCATGTGTGTTGACTTAGTCTCTGGCCTGGGCTTTGGGTTCATGAGTGGAGCTTTCTCGGTGATCAACATCCTGGCAGACTCGGTGGGACCGGGCACCGTGGGTATCCATGGGGACTCCCAACACTACTTCCTGTCCTCAGGTACAATACCATCTAGCCGCTTAGCCCTGTGATCATTCAATGGTGTTGATATCATGTGAGGCAATTGATGAATGATCAATTGATCAACAGTGTCTAGAGAATATGACTCCTGGGCTTTTTAAAATTCAGCCGCACACACTTGATGACCTCTCTTTACTTTTTCTTAATCAGTTACCTCGTATTCGGCGTCACTGGTGTCGTGCATTATTACACAGGGTACCCAAATGTTGCTACATAGCAGTTTCGTTGGAAGCACTTGTATAAGATCACTTTGCTTTGGCCTTAAGTGATACTGGACACACTCTTGTCAGTTTCATTGCTAACCACTTCTTTCGGTTATGTTATCAGCTGGTGGCTGTGCACCACTGCCGCTAGCTGATGCCATCACCAAACTAATGGAGAATTCATTCCTCTGGGAAAACGGAGGACTTACTGTGCTCTCTTCTTCTTTGCAGCCTTCATGACCATGGCCATCATCCTTCTCCACATGTTCTGGGGAGTGGTGTTCTTCGACGCCTGTGAAAAGAAGCGCTGGTGGTGCCTGGTCATCGTGGTGGCCAGCCACCTCCTCGTTTCATGTCTGGTATGTAGGGTTTGGGAATTGTGCGTAGTTATTTGCATACTTGACTGCCACAAGCCCAGTCAAGTAAGTCGGTGTGCAAATGCTATTTGCGCTGTTGCGCTCTATATGCAACCCTCACACAGAAAGGGCCACTGGAGTTGCAGGGTGACGGGAATACCGTGGTCAATAGAAACCTAGGCCCTGTTAGCACCCGGTGTTAACATGCACCTTCTTGGGGGATACGATTGCAATTGGGAAGCTCTTAGTACCTCAGTTCACACCTGGCATTAGAATGAGTCTCTACTTGCATCTCGAGTGACCACTTGTGATCGGATCTCACTTTCTCACTCTATATCTAAATAAACACGTACATCATTATTGGTTGTAAATTAATTAAAAAAAAAAAAAATTACAGGCGGGCAGCAATGCAATTTAAATTGCCTAGAGTGCTCAAAGTTTATAATAATCAAAACAACACAGGCGTCTATTCCTTAGCCAACTAAAATCATCCAAGGTGTTTGAGGGTGTGTATGGATTTTCCCTATGGTCCATTTTTGCTGACAGATTAAGAGTGTACTATGCAGGAATATGGTTTAGCTGAAACACTGTCTTAAAACCTTCCGCATGTGATGAAGCTATGAACCATTTCTCTCCTATTTAATAATAATAATAATAATAAATTTTATTTATAATGCATTTTATATTCAAGAATCTCAAAGTGCTTATTTCATTCTGTTCCTCAATGGAAATGGGGTCAGTCCAGAGCACAAGCTTGAATCACGGTCGCTTGCTTGCTATGACTAAACCTGCTTGCCCTTTCTCGTGTTGGACCCATTGACGTGATGTTTATTTATTCTTATGTTGTTGATTGGCTCTTCCCCATCTCCCCTCAGACCTTCCAGAACCCCTACTATGTGGGCAGCCTGGTGCCCACCTACATCATCATGTTTCTGATGGGCGTGTGGGCCTTCTGCTGTGCGGGGGGCTCCCTACGCAACCTCAAGCTTTGCCTAACCTGCAAAGACAAGGACTTCCTACTGGCCAATCACAGGCCAAGATAACGCAGTACCTCAGAAGCGACAACAATCTGGGGGACTATATCAAAAGATCACGGCAAATCCTTTCCTGGTGGTCTATGGGATGAGGCGGACGAGGTTGTGATACCTCCTCCAATGTAAAAAAAATTTGGAAAAAATGTCCTCCCTAGAAAGAAAAAAAACACCGTATTCAATGTTTTTGTTTTTGTTTTTAATTGCTCTATTGGATTCTTCTGTCAATGTGTAAAAAATATCCTCCTTTTCCATCACTCTTTAGAAACAAACACATCATTCAAGTATACCAACGTTGGTGTGCTATTATGTGTTTATTATTTACGCTCTTCCCTTCACCATATGGGCATTCAGTTCATTGAGTAGATGCTTTTGTCAAAAGCGCCTCGCGAGTAGGGCATATTGTGGATGCTAGGGCTGTTATGCAAATGCAGGGATGCTTCCTGTAACCTTGATACCTGATTAGGAATATTCCTTGTTAGGAACCTACTTTGGGGAAGTGTTTCAACTAGTAGTAGCCCGTCCAGGTAGCACCTCTGTCTATTAACTATTTGGAGCTAGCTGGTTGTCGTTTTGTCTCATTCTTCATAACGACTAAATTAAACGATTATTTGTAAGAAACATGAAAGCGGTCAAATAAATGTTGTTGCATCAACAAATTCATGTAGTTAGCCTTAAACATGTGTAACTAAAACATGATTCGAACAACTTCTCGGTGGTTCTTGTGATGCACAGCCTTATTGGATATCCGTCTAGGATATCCAAGGAACCATCTGATGCCTCCTTGAAATTTTTGAATAAGGATGGCACTATCCCTCCCTATCCCCATTATTTCTACCTACTTAGGAAGCATCCTTGCAATTGTGAAACATCATTTAATAAGAAGAATGGCCTCAAATGTATTCAGTGCCATCAAAACAGTTTTGGTACAGACATGAGGAGTGATCCCAGATGTATTTACTTTAAAACAGAGAGCAAGCAAAATATCAATCCAATATCCATGTAAAGTGTGCTTCACCACACATAAACCAATCACTAACCTGTCTCTTGCGGACCTTGGTACCTGTTGTTTCACACCTGTACTGATCTGTGAGTGGAAGCACACCCCATTTTCCTACCTTCCCCTTTCTTTCCATCACTCACTGCATAGAAGTGATCACACCACTTCAACTTCTGTTGTAGCGGCAAAACGGCTGCAATACTCTGTGGTCATACTCAGTACGATAACCATAGTCAGCTGTTGTATGTGTATTGCAATTTAGTCATGTAGCCCTTTTCTCTAGATAATGGACAGTTAATGGACATTGCTCTTGTTGCAATAATTGTTGATTCAATTAATAAGTCAATTGGAATGCAGTTTTACCACACAGTCTGCAGAAATGATGTTTTTGTGTGTTGTACATAATTCATAATTTAGGATTGTATTAAGATCACTGATAATGCTTAAAGATTGGATAATAAACAATGTTTCCACTGGACGATTGAAGCAAACAAGCAGTTATTAATACCTGACCATGTTTTCTTTTTATTTCCCTTGATATAAACGTTGCACGTGGGGAATGCCGTACAGCCTACAACTTTTGATCTGCATACAAGAGATAATGTAAGCCATTTTCTGCTTTAGTAGATAATTGATTGGAAAATATTGAACGCAATACCATTGTTGTATACTATATAAAATAGGCCTACCTTGTATTACATCCTCAACTCAATTCAATTATTGCATTTTTATACTGCTTATTTTTCAGTTTAACACAAAAGGCTGGGACTATTTCAGAGAATTTCGTGACCCAATGGTGGTGCTTTATTAAAAACAGTAGAATAAAATTTACAGCACATTTAAAATAACTAGTTGATAAAATCCCTGTACAGTGCAAAGATATCGCATAGTGGGTACACACTAGAAACATCATATCAGAGTGGATAGATGTCTAAACAGGGCAACAATAAATTAACACACACACACGGCCAAATAGACAGGTGCTAACTTTATAAACACCCCACAAAGCGCATGGAGAGCCAGAGAAGAGAGGCCTGCACAGGAGTCATGTGGTTCCTCTTCCTGGAGCAAGTCAGAAGCCTGTCAGCAGGATCGTGGACTATTTTTAAGAGTCACCAAAGTATAGGGAGTAACAGAAATCCAGTCGAGACAAAATCATGGATAACTTGTTTGAAATTATGAAATGAGAATAAATATTGTTGATGCTATATCAAATACTAGGCAAAGACTTTTGGCAGACAGTTTAACCTGGCCAAGGTTTTGACTAATAGTCTGGAATCAGGAGAGCCAAATAAAAACTGTTTCAGATTTGTTTTCATTTAATTGTAGAACGTTTTTTGACCATCTAGTTATGTCCTCATGATGGAGATCCTCTGTATTGGCCAAGGTAAAGCTGTGTATCATCTTTGTAACACTGGAATTATCTATAATTCTTTTATATTATTTGACCCAGTGGGCATGTCAATTGAGAAGATTTGACCCCACATGGTTCCTGTGTTGAGGATGAAAGGAGAAAGTGCTTATATTGAAGGAGTTTTCATTATCATTTTTGAGGTGAGCCAGCTTAAAAGCTCTTCAACCAATAGCGAATCCATTATTTGATCAATGAGTATCGCATGATCAACAGTGTCAAAGCAGTAATGAGGTCTAATAGAAGTAGTAGTGCACACTCTCCAAACTCTTTAACGAGGAGAAACTCATAAGAATTTTCGAGCAGGGCTGATTCTAGCCTGTGTGGAGGCCCCAAAAATGTGAATATTTCAAGGATGTTATTGGGATTCAGAAATGACATAAGCTGTGTCCGAACAACCATTGCATTATAAAAATGTATATGAAATAGTGGAGGAGGAGGGATCTTTTTGGTTGTTAAGAAGGCGCTGGAGCTGGACAACTGCGTGTTAAAAACATGAGGGCCGCTGACATGAAATGTATAAATAGTGGAGAGAATGCGAGGGCTGACCTCGTCCAAGACTCCCTAAGCCCAGTAGATTTGTTATAGAGATGGACGTTTTTTGTTTCATAGTGATTTTTGTTTTACACCTTCAATGTTTTCCTGTTCTCACAAAGAGTATGACGTCATGTCTAAACGAGTTGGTGACCGGGGGCTTGATACGATCGTTTCTTTTGTGGTGTGAGAAGAGGGCAGTGCAAATAAGTCAAGTCGAGTCGTATATAGACTTCTCCAGCTCCCTTTGCCTCGGCTTATCCCCTGACGGCCATGTACTTTACCCCCTGATTCCCCCAGTCCTCTCGCCCTCACTCTGTTCAGGTGCAGTTTCCATTTATGACACCAGACACCCGGCGCAGAGCAGAACAAAGCGGAGCGGGACGTGGGAGCACCCCTGTGGGTCTCCTTGGGGGATTCGGTCAAAGCCCTTTATTCCCCCCTACTCTGAGAATAAAGTAGACACTCCCCGCACTGAAACGCTATCTACGCTATATTTATGATTCACCTGAACTCATGTCATGTTGAAATGCTACGTCTGACGTAACATTTGATTATCATTGTAACGTTGTAAGGTTAATTTGTCAGTTTATCCTAAAAAATGTGAAGGCCTAGATTTGATAGCCTATTGAAAACATGATCCCATTTTTGGGAGCCTGTTAAACCCTTGATGTCGACCTAAGGCTCATACAATTAAAATAGCGATGGTATCAGACATTTTATGTTGAAATTATAAATAGCATGTTAAATCATGTGATGGATGTGACGTGATCGATAGGCCTACACGTTGCCTACGCCTACACATAGGCCTATACATATAGGCCTACAAATGGGCCTACACACGGGCCTACAATACACGCACCCAGCAGACGAATGAACTTAATTCTCCGTTAACGTCCCGGTTTGAAAGAGAGAGAGCGTCTGGAAGTGAGAGAAGTTTTCCTCACTTAAAAATACAGTCCGGGCTCTCAGGCCAATATAGCCTCACGAATCCAGAGTTGTCAGAATAAAATGGGCAAACTTTCATATGAATAGATCGGATGTAAAGTATCAAATAAGATAGTTGAAGTAAGTGACACAAAACAATTGACAAGCCTATTTTCTTCGTCATCCGCGCTCTTCCTCTGTGAGTGGGTGACGTGCGGTAATATGCAAATCTGCAGGCGCGGTCCGCTATTATAGGCTGAAGCGCGAAGGTTAGCGGAACATCCGAATGGCGCGTGAGACGCACATACAGCAGGTCTCCAAACGACGCACATTAGCGTGATGGTATCTGAAACAATGTGTCGATGGTCCAGCTGAACTTGAATTTTTACTGGCAGGAGAGTTAGCGATTCCACTGACTGTGGATCGCATGCATCACGGATGGATCCTATTCTAAGTTATGGCTGGAAAAGGATATTGCGGTTATTATCAATTTACTTCATCCTTATTTATCAGGGTAAGTCTCCGATCAAAGTGATTAGAATGTATTGATCAATTCATATTTGTTGTCTGCAAACTTCCTTAAATGTGCAGCATCCATTGAAGGTAAGGCTATTTCTATTAAAAATAGATTGAGTTTTTGTCAAAAGCTGAATAATAATACATTGTCAACAAGTGGGTCATTGTATTTTTTAACGGCCTGAATCGCCCTTTTTAAGAAAATATGATTCATTATGAAGTTTTAGGCTTGCCCTTAAGTACAGATATTTAAGACGTTAGTTGACATTTGCTGTAGTTAGTAGAAATATCAGTTATTTTCTGAAACGATTCTTGGTATTTTCCTTTTTATTTAAATGTACGTAATTTGAGTGATTTTCTGTTTGGTTCTAGCGCACATATCCTGGGGTATTGATAGTGTGAATATCACTGACTGGCATGTTTTGAACAAGTAAGTCGATTCTGATTATTATGAGGTGTCATGCACCGAAGATGCATGACATAAGTGTGTTATGATTATTATTAGGCTGTAGCCTAATGTTTTAGAATTATAATAAAAAAAATTATAAACATACTAATACTGAGGATGTGTGATATTTCTACCATGTATGCAACCTTATTTCATACAATATAGGCCTATGCGTAAATAATATAAAAAATACATAATTTAATTGCATAAATTATCTACTGCTCGCTTAGCTATTAATTATGCTGCTATTTCTTTAGATAGCCTAATAGCCAATGTCTGCGTCAGGGAAGGACTATGGTGTTTGTTCATGCCATTTTTCTCCAAACCACCGCAAGTGCTGATTACCTGCGAGGAACAAACCACTCCTTGTTCTCTTTCTTCCAGCAGCGAAAGCAGCAGGATAATGCTGCCGAAATGGGATACCGCTTCCCAAAGAGAACAGGTAGGCGAGCAGAGCCGCTGTTTTGAAACGTAGCATTGATGGGCCACGTAAATACGTTAGGCACACAGACACAGACACAGACAGACAGCATTAAGTGATTTAAAGACTTTTATCCAAGCAAAGGATTCGTGCGTGCTCGAAACTTTTTGCCTTGCGATTTAAAAAAAAAACTGCTTTGTAGTGTAGCCATTCGAGTTAGCAGCTGTTGCGCAATTTTTCCTCACAAATAACTTGTGTGTCGTAGGCCTATATAGGCCTACATATTTATATGAGATATTTAACCTCATTCTATCCGTCATTAATTTGACTAAATGGCTTAGAAACCTCAATCAATTAGGCCTATATGAGATGACACAAATACCACTTACAAAAACACCATCAATAGTGGACAGTCGTGTTGTGGTCCATCCGACAGCAGAATTAACATTTTCATTACACAAATGAGATTTCCTGAGGTTTTCTGACCTCCATCCCCAGGGCATTCATGTAACTGCTCTATCTGATACCTGATGTAAATTCTCTTCAGCTGTGTTCAATACCTGCAACATGACACGTGAAAAACAAAGTAGTGTCAAATAACTGAGAACAACCATGTCCTATTTTGCATATGCATGTTCACACTCACAGTCATAATAGTACCGATACCCATCAATGCTTAATAATTAATCAAGATACATTCTCCCTTGGGTTTATCCCTGCCTTTTGAGATGAAAGCCGAGGTTTGAGTGCTCGGGTTTCTAGGCAGTCTGGGTTGGATTATAATACCTATGTTGTAGCACCAGGTGGAGTAATATTGTGCGGCCCCTGTTTTGATGTAGAATTCAAAGTGTTCACACAGGTAGCCTATCCACTTATTTTGCCATCCTTGACAGGAAGCGCTTAGCCGTTATTCAAACATAACCAAAAGTATTGTCAAAAGGAAAAAACAGACAACAGTAGAGGTTTCTTCTGAATGGGAAAGATTTAGCGTTGAAATTCACAGTGAAGTCGTTAATGAAGGCGGGCTGACAGTCCTTTTCCCTCTAGCGCTCCCTTTTCCCAGAGCATTCCCCACTTCCAGCCTGAGCAGACCACTCACCATTTTAATTTGGCTCTCAACAGTATTAATCACCAAGGATTTTGACCAAATGTAAATAAAACTTCCTAAGCAGTCTACATTTTAAGACTTTATTCATATGTCATGTGAGACGTTTATCATTTTACACTACACAAGACAATAAAACTAACTTGAGATCAAACAGAATCAGGTTGCAATGCAAGGAGTATTTGGTTCGGTATGATAACATTGCCTTTGGCAATCACCATTAAGTCTTGGAATCTGTATATAATTGTTTTTAGTATAATTTGATAGCAAGAAGCGAGTATGAAGTTATTAAACACTGAGTTACTCTCGATTTGTTTTTTCTCACAACTCAGGGAGCAGCCACTGAGTTACCATCCAACTCAACCTCCTCCACCACAGTAACCCACAAGTCAGACGGCCAGAACCCAATTTCCTTAGGCAAGACATCAGGTCAACAACAACCCATTGCAGAAAACCTCAACATATCCCACATATCATCAGAGAAAAACGTTTCTAACTTCGCACCAACAACATCCAACCTACCACAAACCACTTCACTACCATCTAACCAATCACATTCCCCCTCACACAGCCAATCACTATCAAGCTCAATATTATCTAACCAATCCACGGCAATCGGAGGACAATTAAGACTATCACAAATTAGAGAGACACCGACAAATGTGATAACCACACCATCAGATAAGGCCCCTACTCCTGCACATTCTCATGTGGAATCACCAAGCCACCTCTCATCTGGCAATCCACCACAATCAAGCCATCTCTTGTCAGACTCTGTGCCATCCAGTAGAACATTAATTGGTTCCAAAGCAACATACAAAGCGGTCACTACCTCAAAAGAAGTACCATCAACAATCCCAATGGCTGAAACCACTTTGATGCAGATAAGGATGTCAACACCCAGCTCAACATTGTCCAACAAATCACCGATCATTTCCCCAGACACAGAGGAGGCATCGACCGATGTGCTGGCCTCTGATCATTCACCAACCATCCCATCGAAATGGACCCTGGCATCTCCCAGCACCATACCATCAAATCAAAAACCAACTATATCAACAGAATTGAAGCAGGAATCGCCAAGCTCAACACCACCCAAAAAATTACCAACCAGCTCAACAGAATTGAAGCAAGATTCAGCAAGCTCACCAACCGACAAACCAACAACCGGCTCAACAGAATTGAAGCATACGTCACCCAGTCCGACACCATTAAATAAATTGCTAAATCCCTTGACCAAATCGTCGTCTAACTCATCACCCAGCCAACCATGGGTCAGATCAACCAATCAATCATCATCAATCTCAACAGACTTTAACGTTTCAACAACCTCACCCACGACCATGGTCCATTCTTGGGACGCACCATCCAGTTTGCCACTGGATGGCCCTCAATCAGGATTTACAGCTCCAGTTAATTCTTCCTCATCCTACAGGCATTCCAAGGAAAGAATAATGTTGGCATACAAGATGGCCTCAGGTATAGAATGGTTACTACCAATAAGTTCTAACAGAAGCGTCTGTTTTCATCCACATGTTATTATGTTAATGACAAAGGTGAATTCAGCTGCATATTTTATTCATTTAGAAAGACACTTTAATCCAACTTGCCTGACAGTGAATATGTTATCAACGAGCCAGGGTTAATCAGCTAGCTCAATGATACCTACGAGAAGACTTTGGACATTGAGCAAATTCAATCGGGAACATTTTGGCTTTGTTGGAGTCACCGGCCATGCCTCCATCCCACCCACCGACGGCCCTACCCTAAGTATTGGCTGTTATACATCAGCAACGTCACTTCTTGACCCTGGAACAAAGACTGATACAAAGTCGTACACAAATCCAGTTATCAAATAGAAAGTGCTCTTTACAGAGCCACCAATCTGACACTTACATACACCTTCTGTCAACTGTGACCCTATAGGACATGCCTGAGTGGGCATGCAGTGGCTAGCTCCTGCTGGGCTTTAAGCTCACCATTCACCTGTCCCACCTGACCATTACACAGATGGTGTTAAGGCAATATAAGGAGCCGTCATTAGATGGACCTGTGCAGACACCAGAACAGCTCGGAGGGGGGGGGGGGCAGGCCTGCACTTAGAGAAGGGCCTGAGAGGGAGGGTGACCGGAGATGATGGTTCTTACATATAATCAGTTAATTTGGCCTATAAAAGTCGTATTTTAATATACTATCCATTCAAATAGTTTTTTCAGATTGGCTCTAATTGATGCCAAGAGGGGTAATATACAGTCAATGAAATAAAAACGGCTGACAATATGCCTCTTTTTTGATCCAACCTTGATTCATCCTGAATATGGTCACTGGGCATTTCATTTAGTCTGGGGCTAACCTTCTTAGAACCCAGAACATTCTTTTCGTCCACTCAGACATTTGAGCCTTGACCATTAAATTGAGCCAATCCAATAGAGAAATTGCAAAACAGGATTTCAACATCTTTAACATGCTATGGTTAAAGTATATCGTTTAATAGTGTGTATGTTCTTTATTCAGATCTCTGTTGGTTTCCTTGTCTGAATGGAGGTCAATGTGTGCACCCAGACTCATGTGACTGCAGTTTATATCAAGCCACTGGTGCCAGATGTCAAACAGGTACGCCAGTTGGTCCTAACTCTTGGCAAGGTGTGTGTGTGTGTGTGTGTGTGTGTGTGTGTGTGTGTGTGTGTGTGTGTGTGTGCGTGTGCGTGTGCGTGTGTGCGTGCATGCATGCTTCCCTCTGTTAAAAATGATGGGGATACATATTTGTAGTTTCCATGTATCTATCAAGCTGCCGGCCAATCAAGGCCGTGAACCAATCTGTGATTTTATCTTCCCAGTTCCAAACACCGGCTTTGAGAGGGAGATGACATGCCGTTCGTGGGGCCAGTATAACTTTGAGACGTTTGATGGTCTTTACTACTACTTCCCTGGGAGATGCAGCTACACGTTGCTAAAGGAATGCGAGTACACCACATCATCCAGTATCACTGTCCAGGTACAGTACAAACAAGCCAATATGCCTGCCAGGACCCTAATGCACTAGGCCTCCACCCAAAATGTGTTTATAAGTTCAGCTGCTTTCACTGCTACGTCCCCTGACTTGGCCTGCTGCATTTGAACTGGAATGAGTCCCGTGGAAAAATGCTTTCCACTTACTAAGTTCAGTCTTTGCCTCAGGAAGAGCTTTGCTCTGGAGATTAGTGAAAGCTATCCAATTATTAGGGTCAATTACCATTAAATACTGCAATTATCTATCAGGCTATCTGCAACAGAGCTGGACTTTGTCTCCCCAGGATGTTAGGAGGTTACTGTCCCTGGGAAAACTAAATTGTTGCTGAAAACAATATTACATTTTCTTAATTATTTTTATATCTAAAAATCAAAAGGAAAACCATTTATTGTATCTTTCCTTTTCACTTTTAAATGATATGTTTGTTTGAAATCAGATAACCAGTGCTCCCATCATTAGGGTCAGTACATTAGGTTAGTAATAGAGCTCTGAGATCTAATCTGAATTAAAAGCATGCATGCGTCTAATGACCAGTTACCCAGTGGAGAGAGCTCTGCACCTGTTGGAATAATGCCAAGGCTTGTCAACTGAGAGGTTAAGTGACTTGGGACTTTTGCAAGTTAATATGTTCCTTCTGAAAAATATACTTTTATTTGTATTTTAAATTAAGTACTTTGAAAGTGAGTTTGTAATGTATGAAGCTATTTTACCCCGCAGGTCCATAACGACCCTGGTTGCCAAGGCTCCAGGTATAACTGCACACGCTCTATCAGTCTCTTCGTTCCTTCGGAAGGGGAGGTCAGGCTGAACCGCGATACTGTCACCTTCAATGGCCAACGGTATAATACTAAAATACATAAAACAGAAACAAAAAGATCCGCCGCATTCACTAGAGTATAAGTCCTAATGCAGGTCTTGTTGTATACAGTCTTGAACTGCCTCACCACATCCATGACCTGGAGCTGGAGCATATCGCCCACTATGTTCTGGTGACCCGGCACGAAGGCTTCACTCTTGCCTGGGATGGACACAGTGGCTCTGTCTACATCAAACTCAGCCCAGAGTTTGTGGGAAGAACCTGTGGTTTGTGTGGCAACTTTAACGCTGACGTCCAAGACGACCTCAAAACCAGCTACGGTATGGCTGATCAATCCCTCAGGTCATGTCTCCACATTGTCATAATTTGGTCTTTGCTGTGCTACAAAATAACAAGCCATGTTTAACAAGCTGCTTTTTGGAATAATCCTCAATCACGCAACATTTGTAAATAATAACAATAATACCATATATATTGTTTTAAAACAATTTCCATGAACACTGTAGAATAAAGACTTTTGGTTGTGACATGCTTGCAATGTATGGCTATTTTCTCTACTTATTTTATTCTAACAAAGAATCAAGAATCAAGAAGAAGTTAAAAAGTTCAGTCAAACCTAAGTGAAAGGACATCTCTTCTTGCAGGACTGGTGACTGCAGAAATAGACATGTTTGGAAACAGCTGGATGGAGGCGAAGCCACACGAAGCAGCATGTCTCCTCGTCATTTCTGGCTTCCCCTCACCCTGTGCTGGGCTGGATGATCATTTCTTGTTGGTAAGGTCTATTTCATCTTTGCATTGCATTCAGAGGAATATGCTGTTTGCTTTGGCCACTCTTGTTCATCCTGTGTCTACATCCCTAAAATGTCTTTCCTATATGGAGCATGCCATCCGTCATACAATCCTCCTGTTTCTGAGAAAATACCACCTTTACTAGCACATACCTAATTTTGATATCTCTTTGTGTTGCAACGGGACAGAAAGTGGAAGAGGTGTGTGCTATGCTGCTGGAGGAGCCTTTTCTGAGCTGCCATGCGATTGTCAGCCCTCTGCCCTACATGGCCAGCTGCTCCAACGACCTCTGCCTGTAAGACCATCCACACTAAATGTCACTGTAACAGGAAACTAGATAAAAATCTTACTAATTTATTCCCACTAACACAGAATGGAGGTGTAGTGTAGAGGAAAATAGATGGACATGTGATGAAATGTGGTTCATGAAATATCCTAAAAGGAAAAGGCATGCCATAAACTTCCTATACTTGTAACAACTGTTCGTTAGGGCGGATTTCTGGTGCAAATTCAGCTAGACATACATTAATGAAATGTTTATCAAGTACTTCAAGTAAAAAACGTGACATTGCCGATACAATACATAAATGAGTCTGGAACCTCTGTTAATTTTTGATTTCTAAGGGAAGCCGACCAAAATAACTAATAAACATTTGGATAAACCAAACAACCAACGATCGCTACAAAATGTGTGACACATCTGCGGCAGCCATCTTGGTTGTTGTTTTTGTATCAAACCCGCCCATTATTGGATAAATGTTTGTGATTGTTCCGACCTCTGCCCTCATGGCAGAGGTCTGAAAGTTATCAAACGATAACTTTCTGAGGAAAAACAAAAGAAATCAAATGGCAGTAAATAAGAAAGCAGCCAGGTCTGCTGGAAATCTGTCAGAACAAAAGGGAGGCCAGACGCAAATAAAACTTTAGCTTTCTGATGTATCTGTCTCCCAGGCTAAGTCAGTACAATAAGTACAAATAATTGAATTGTTTGTCAAGTACTACAAGTATAAATAAATGGCTGAATAGTTAAGATTATTATTCGGGGCAGAGAAATTGTATCAAATCAAACAAAATAATAATATAGGAAATATAATGAACCATATTTTCAATACACACCAAATATATTACTCTAAAGTGTATCCACGGGTAATGACTTCCAGATAAACCCTAGAATTTTAAAGTCACTCAAGGTTCAGTGCTTGTGCCGAGTTCATTAACATCTCTGGAATAGTCCGCCTTCCCAGGTGTCCCAGGTATGACTTTACCCCTGGCTCGGCTTAAAGAGTCCTTCTTTGCCTTTGTGTGTGTGTCTCTCTTTGTGTGTGTGTGTTTGTGTGTGTGTTTTGGTCGGGTGTGAAGGTCAAGTCCCAGTGGTGATGTGGTATGCCAGGTGTTCACAGAGTACGCCAGGGCCTGTGCCCACGCTGACTCCCCGCTTAACGACTGGAGGGAACACATACCCCAGTGTGGTATGTCTACACTGTTGGCCCACTCTGTAGCCCATTCCCTACCTTCTTCTGTCCCTAGAAGCAACACACAAAAGGCATGCGCTTCATCTTTCACTTGAAGTATTAATATCCTTAGTATTTATCAATCTGGACTTAACATATACAGTATGTGTCAGAAACATGCCTGAAAACACAACACCAGTTATTTTTTTTACTATTTAAATAATTTACATGTATAACCTTTTCTTTTATATACGTTTGTTTCATACCAAGAGTAGAATCGTTAAAATCTTTAAATACGACATCTGTACCACATTTGATTTCTTTGGTGATCGTTGTTCTGATCAGCGAAGCAGTGTCCCGCTGACTTGCAGTACAGGGAGTGCATCAGCTGCTGTCCGGCCACCTGTAACGCGGAGCGCATGTGCATCGACAGCAAGCTGGTCTGTCTGGATGGCTGCTACTGTCCTGCAGGTGAGTCTACTGTCTGTGTTGGGAGGATTCTACCCATCACACAAGGTGGAAGACTTATTGTGTGCTTGGGTTAGACTTTAATTTTTTTTCGGATTTTGGATGTGTTTTTTTATCATCTCTACAAAAAAAAAAGACGGAAGTTACACAAGATTATCTCGCTAGATTAGTCCCCCATTAAAAAAAAGTTACATTTTGCCATTCTGTTTGGCAAGGAGACTTGATGAGTAGGCGTTAGGGCCTTTACTATGGGCATGTAGCTGACACCTTGTCGTCCTCTCGTCAGGTCTGATTTATGAGGATGGACGCTGCGTGTCACCGTCTGACTGTCCGTGTGAGTACCACGGCATGCTTTACCCTGGCGGACAAACGGTTCAGGAAGACTGCAACAACTGGTAAGCTTCCTCAGAACTCCCAACATCATACTCATATCAGGCCTGTTAGATGGATTCAAACAAAACGTTCAGTCAGTATTTGTCCGGACCTGAAAAATTACCTTTATTTGTAATACTACAGTAGTCTGTTTGCTATTTAAGAGATGAGAAAATGTCTTCAAATGGAATAGTCTTTTGTATTGAGGTATTGTGAAGTATTTCCCTGGATGGGAGGACATGCATGCTCGTCTCTCGATACTTTTCATCCTTTGTCTGTCACTTTCGACTTTTGTATTAACTCATATCCCATTATTCCCACCTGTACACCATGAAGGTGGGCTTGTTGCAAAGTTAGTGGAAAGCGTACGTAGTTTACTAATATATTCATCAAATAAATCATTAGGAACTGCAGGTTTTGTTCTCAGGTAGTCCCAATAAGGCATCAGTTATTACACTGTGCAGTCTGTAAGCATTACAATGAAGCCTATCAGAGGCAACCATCTGGACCTCCTCCATCTGCAGTGGTCTCAGTTTCCCCCCCCCCGTGATCCTGCTGATTAGGTCCCTGTTTGATGTCCCCCACCCCACCCCCCATCATCTATTGACTTCTTTGCTTGCTCTGTTTCAGCACTTGTGTCGGGGGGGTGTGGAACTGTACAGAGTACACCTGTCCAGGTATGTTATGGCCGACCCATGCAGCATGTTTTTCAACGATAAATGACCTTAACATTAACATTACCCTAACATTGCACCCAATTGCCTTTGTGACCTCTAATAATATGCTTGCGAATATGATTGCACTGACTCAATTGCACAAATACATAAGAGCATATCTACAATACTCATTAGTTAACTAGCTCAATTATTTTCAACAGTGATTGTCTGTTTGCTTTTTACAATATTTGCCACACTCAGATCCAAAGTAAGGTTGATGTTGCTTGCCTATTATCTCAGAAAAAAACACAACACAGTTGCGATTATAATACTGTTTCTTTGTTTGTTTCCCGCTGTGAAGGAGAGTGCTCAGTGACTGGAGATATGTTCTTTCAATCCTTCGACGGTCGGATCTTCACCTTTCCAGCGACATGCCAGTATGTTCTGGCAAAGAGCAGCAGCTCAGGGAGGTTCACAGTCACCATTCAGAATACCCCATGTGGACCTGTGAGTCTATTTTCTTCATGTATGCTTGCATATAATTGTGTGTATTTATGTTACAAACACCTATGTGAAATCTTATATTAGATCCTTGCCATCCAAAGCCATATAAACACAGGTTTTCCGCAATATCTGTTTCTGCATTTTAAGGTTAAAGGAATGATACTCAAATGTAGTATATTGATATGTATAATAGTCTTTATTATGAATTGGGAATTCTATGAGATAGACACTTGGCAGTTTGCTATCACGCAATATGCCACATGGGGGATTCAATTTTGACTGTCCCTTTGTGAAAATGGACGCCAGATTAGAGCAATTGTGACTCGGCTGGGAAAGCCAGCAGCCCACTTACAGACCTGGCTGAGCTTGCCGCAGCAATCTTTAGGATAGCCAGTGGTGCATTCTGGATTCCTCCATTGCATTTCTTTGGTACTGGACCCTAGCTTTCAGGGCAAAACGAAAAGTCCCGAACTGAAGGAAAAACAACTTCCAAGTTGTAGGAAAGACAACTACAGCTATCACTGAGGCTAGAAAGTTTAACAAAATAGACACGTCGCTGAATGAAATAGCACCTGAATGTACAACATTGCAGTCTACCAAGCAATATATTTCAATACATAAAAATAGAAATGGGTCAATGAAAGGTGTCCAGATTGTAAAAAGAAAATGAAAAAAGATTTTCGGTAAAATTTGTTTCATGTTGCAGTAGCATCTGGGTTAGGGTTAGCCACACATTTAGCGTTAACATTTAAATAGAGCAAAAATTAAATGCCCACCCAAACTCCTCCGTGAAGTTCCCCAGACAATCAAACTATGGAAGATAGAGTGCATGAAGAGCCAAACAAAGTGAATGAGAACAAATTTCCCAGTCGCCTTTGAGCTGCTAATACACAAACTCAACAATGAAGCATGGCCCCTGGATAAGATGTCTCATTCCCAAGGTAAGGGAGCCCCATGACCCCATCTGAACAGCCTTGCCTGGACAGCATGACCCTTTCTGCTCTCTGAGGGACAGACCTGCAGTGGGCTTTGTATTTTGTGGCGTAGGAGGTGATAAAGGAGAGGGAGGGGGGGGGATGATTCCATTTATGAAAGAGACAATTCAGAGAGAAAAGATCACAAACTCAGTGTCCTGTGACAAATGCACATCTACCTTTATGCATTCTACCAGGTTAGGAAACCAGACCATGTAAAACATCTCTAAACCAGCAATACACACAATAATGGTAGAAAAATGTTAAACGTGAACGAATGAGGGCTAGGTGATCTTTCCAAAGAGAGGAAAGGTTTGGGCTGAACCCCATTTTGAATTCAGCCCCATTGTGCATCTGTATCTAAACGGCTGTGATTATGGGATAACCATCCCAACTCTCTATCAAACCAATCTTGTCTTCATTGACAGACTCTGGACGGGGCCTGCATCCAATCTGTGAGCCTACTCTTTGACGAGGATCCCAGAAGCCAAATTACTCTGAGCCACCTCGGCGAAGTCTTCAGGGCAGGACAGTACCGCGTCTCTCTGCCCTACTCCGACGGTAAGGCTGGCCTTCGCCATCATGACCCTGGGCATTGTTCAGCTGCTTCTTTCAGAGCACCCCGGGGACCCCACGGAGATGGGATTGAATGACAGCTGTGCCATTGAGGAGATTTTTTGTTGTCCACAATGCGCACCGCTTTTTACTCCCATCTCTGGGTTTTGCTCTTGCATTGTGCTGCGCTAAATGAGATCCCTCTGAGCATGGCCTCCTTTGGGCAACTTCATGTTTTTATCGCCTCCATGTTCTCAATGTCTTGTAAACAGCCTTTCATAGAAATATGTCAAATAGATTGGATATCGGATAACAGCAGAGTCTTGAATTCTTTTGAAACTAAGCAATTCAACAACGCTCTCTTCCCTGTTTTAAAGAATGCACTTTTCAATGTACATTGTATTTTTGAGTGTTTTTTCTATATCCATAAATCCTAAGGTCAGGTAAGGTATATTGTATATGTATTGCCCTTAAGCACAGTTACAGACAATTTCAGGCTTCACTGGTCCACATTACATACTTTACATCCCCTTAATGGCAAAACTTTAAATCCCAAATTTCGGATAATTATCCAGATTTTGTGCCCAATTTGCCATTGACAAATGGTAAGATTTCATTGCCAAATTAACATGTGGTGTTGGATATGTTAAGATTGGATTTTACTTCCTCAAACACCGATTTGAAATCGCAAACATTAAGCATGGTCCATATTTACGATCTGATATCCTGTAGTGTGGGGCGAACCCAGAGGAAGGCCGAGTACACATTGTATATAGTGTCACGTGGGAAGGACGATGACTAATCAGGAGCCACACTGAGCGGTGATCGAAATAGAAGCCCTTTTCGCAAAAGCGAGAGTTGCATGAATTTGGGGAAAAAAGACAAGTCCAACTCATGCTGCAGTGTCCGTGTTCACGCAGTCTCCATGGCTTTTTCCATAGTTCTATAAAAGTTTTTTAGTATGTCCGCTATGTTAATTTAACCTAAAGACATGTATTTGATAAAAGACATTGCAATGACTATCGATTAGTGGATGGTGTGACGTTTGTTTAAATCGTTGCCTTCCACACTTAATCATTTGTTAGATGTGTGGTCTCTCACGTTTGCTAGAATTCTAATGTGGGCCAGGCATTATGAGTTCAATACGTGCCCATTGGCATGCATATACAACTGTACAACACAAATTAAAAAAAACAAAATCCACAAATCAAACCTCTTCCTCCACAGAGATGTTCCAGATCCAGGAGCTGTCCTCCATGTTCCTGCAGGTGAGCACAACCCTGGGCTTGCAGCTCCACTACAGCTGGAAGGAGTTCCGCCTCTACCTGCGCCTCGACCCATCCTGGAAGGACGACAGCCTGGGCCTGTGTGGCACCTTCAACGGCAACACTCAAGATGACTTCTTGTAGGTGTTCACTTCTCTCCATATCATCAAACCAGGTTCCCCTCTGGTGCTTTGGTTTGTAGAATTGAGTGGCAACTAGTGGAACAGACTTGGCACAAATGGAATATTACACGAGTACACTAATTCAAATGTGTGTATAATCTCATGAAAACAAGATTCGGTATTCGTTACATTCTTCGGTTTGAGCCCCTACATGGGGAGCGGTACCTCTTCCTCGGAGGCCGCCATTTTGCACCACCATTGTTCTATAGCAGCCCAGAATGGACGAACGGCTCTAGAGAGAACGTTTATAGACTAATTAGCGAACTACAAACCTATCAAAGAACCTCATCATTTGACGCTAGGCTACTCGATGTGGTCCTAGACGATTGCATCATTTTTTGAAGTGCCTCCTGGTACCCTACACAATACAGGCCAGTACAGGCCAACCCCTGTACTGGCCGCCGCCTGGCCGCCGCCTGGCCGCCGCCTGGCCGCCGCCTGACCGCCGCCGCCTGGCCGCCGCCTGACCGCCGCCTGACCGCCGCCGCCTGGCCGCCGCCTTCCCTTTCCAGTTGCTGGAAAGGGAAGTTAGTTGCAACCTGCAACCCCAATGCTAGCAGCTAGTCAGCTCAATTTGACAAAGTGGACCATAAAGTTATGTTTGCGGTGTCATTGACTACGTTTTTGCATGGTCTAATCTGATCCATCGTCGACTGAAGTCGAATAATTGAACATATCTTTATTTATATGTGCAGGTCAGTGATGCCTAACTATATATATATATATAGTTTGAAGTCGGACTCCATTGGAGTCCGACCTCAAATGGTCAATAATCTTTATGTATTTTCGCGATTGCGCTTTGTAATGCCGAAACCTGCAACGATAAAGGGAGCGTAGAAGCATTTTACTTTCTATCGAATAATCAAATCGCCAAAGATTCGATATCACCCCATATACATATTTATCTCCTAGACCCCCCCCCCCCTTACACTGCTATGTATGCTCTCTATATATAAAAGAAGTATGCATTTCAGCAGTACAGAGAGAGAGAGAGAGAGAGAGAGAGAGAGAGAGAGAGAGAGAGAGAGAGAGAGAGAGAGAGAGAGAGAGAGAGAGAGAGAGAGAGAGAGAGAGAGAGAGAGAGAGAGATGGATAAAGTTGGTGAGAAAATAACCTGAAAGCATTAAAGAGAGAGAGAGAAAGGGAGTTTGGAGCTCTCAAGCTCTTCCTCCTTAGCTTTGAAACAGGAGAATCCTCCCTCTTGCACTCGTTTAGTCTCTCTGTTTCTTTCGCTCAACTTGTTTTCCCTTTCTCTGGGTGCTCCACTCTCTTTTTCTTGATCTCTCTCTATCGCTCTCCCACTCTCTGTTGACCCTTTCTCAGTCTCTCTCTCTCTCTCTCTCTCTCTCTCTCTCTCTCTCTCTCTCTCTCTCTGTCTCTCTCTGTCTCTGTCTCTCCGTTGTTCACTGTCTCTCCCTCTCACTCTGTGTGTGCATAGTGACTCTCCCCCTCTTTCTCTCTCTCTCTCGTTCCTACTGACCCACTCGCACCATGACTGCAAGCCTCTATCTCGCTCTACCCCCTCTCTCCCTCCTCTCCCTCTCCCTCTCCCCCTCCCTCTATCCCTCCTTCTCTCCCTTCAGCCCCCCCCCCCCCCCCCCCCACACCTCTCTCTCTCTCTCTCTCTCTCTCTCTCTGTGTAATGAACACTCCACTTCTCCATAGTGACCCAGGCCCAGCATCAGAAAGGTCCCCACTCTAATCACCTCTTTTAGAAGGAACAGATGAGCACCCAACTATGATGACCGGGACTGGACGTCCCACTACCACAAGGAATTGACTGTTCTTTGAGAAAGGGACTCTAATGGGCCGCACCTTAATGGCAACGGCAATAAAGGGCGGATGTTGTCTAACAGCTGTAAATGGATATACATCAAAGGTGTTCACTGAAGTAGCTAAGGCAGCAGAAGGGGTTGGGCCTGGCCCTCTTGTGTGTTTTCTTGAGGGAAATTGGGGAGAGATCTAGTTTTCTACTTGGGACAAAGTCTTACTTTAATGTCTTAGATGCGAAGATTAAAAGCTATTGGCGTTTGTCAGACAAACCACTTCCATCTGGCAGCTACTCGTGACGCTTTGTGAGAAAATCTGTTTCTAGTTGAATGCACCTGCCTCTGTATGAGCCAATTTAAACCACTATGGACATCTATTCTCTGATTGGTTCAGGTAACCCACCGTGCCTGTCAATCACAGGTGTGTGTAATGAAATGGCAGAGCAACATAGGGAGGGATTGAGCATAGAGGGAGAGAATTTCTTTGTTTGATATTTTCAAAAATCTCACTCTCTGTTTGCAAATGACGGATCTTACCTGCATTACCTGACATGGTGTCAACACAAAATTTGAATAAGTGTTATCCAAAAGGTTTTATTGAAGTGTAATTTTAGTATATTTCTTTAACCTAAGATTGATTATTGTTATACCAAGCACATTTATTTTCTTCGTTATAAAAAACAGGCGAGTCAGCCTTCTGGCCTCTCCTGTCGTTCTCTGACAGCGTCACTGACACCTGTGTTGCATCAGGTCTCCGTCTGGGATGATCGAGAGCACGCCGCTGCTGTTTGGAGACTCCTGGAGGGTGCCCTCGGCCTGCACCCCCCTCCACAGCTCCCCCCAGCTGGACCCCTGTGATACGCACCAACAATCCGGTAACACAACCCATCCTCTGGGATGACCTTATGGATGCAAGTCCGTCCTTCTCTCTAGGGAAAGGGAGGAGGGTTTTTATTTACGTAGTCTTAAATATTTGGAGGCCTTATATAGTCTTATGTCAGGCTTCAATCCCAGATGGAGCACATACAGCTGTTGAAGCCTTTTGTCACAACCTATAGTCCTCGTGTGTGTCTGCCTGTACATATCAGTGGAACCGGGGGCCTCTGCTCTTCTGTCAACAACACGCCAATGGGGGTCACTTAAAGCGGTTAGCTTACCAACTAATTAGCTGAAGAACGAAATTTGGCTTGAAAAACAGCTGCAGTTGAAGCAGTGATATTAGAAGGAACAATTCACACTAGCAAGAACACATAATTAACGCCGTTATGTATTGACCATGGCACCTCCTAGGCGAGGACATGACAGTATCACTAATAAGGTCTAAAACAGCCCTACCTCTCCCTGACTCCTATAACCGTGCCCGTCACACCTCTGCCCGTCCCCAGCGACCTACGCCTCGGAGATGTGCGACCTTCTGAACCAGGAGGTGTTCTCTCCGTGCCACGAGTACATCAGCCCCGCCCCCTTCCAGCGGCAGTGCCGCGCCGACACCTGTAAGTGTGGCACGCCCTGCCTGTGCTCCGCGCTGGCCCACTACGCACGCCACTGCCGCAAGTTCTCAGTCATCGTCGAGTTCAGATCCCACGTGCCGGATTGTGGTGAGTGTTCAGGCCTCTGTGTCATTTGCTTGCAAAGACTAAGTTATGGTTCCACGTCGACACAACGCAAGGGGGTTTACGGACCAATTAGGTCCTTGTGGACCCTCCTTGCGTCCACCGCAAGGGCCTGACGTGCGCCTCCCAATTGGTCCACTCACTGAAACCCGACACAGAACCAAAACAGGTCACGACTGCGTCGAAGCGTCTGCGTTGTCCTTGCGTTGCGTCGACATGGTACCATAACTGAGCCTTAAGTGTGTTGCAGACTAAAAGAATAGGACGGTAACCACAGTGTTCAGCTTTGTGTTCATTTGTTTTATCTATGATGAGGATGTCATAAGCAGGTAGTTGGGGGATGAAGGAGTAGAAAAGTGTAGTTTGGCTTGTATGTTTCGACTTTGCGCTCCATGTTTGAAACCATGAAAAACAGACGCTTATTGGGTAAATAGGTTGAGCAAATGGCATGGTTGTTCTTGCAAATCTTCAGTTTGCAGAACTTAAACAAAAAATGTAAAACATAAAACATTTATCACCAATTATTTATGATAAAAGACAATGTATATAAACAAAGCGCACTCTGGTTGGTAGCTACTATATATAAGACGATTGCTGGGATGGTGAGATTGCATGAAGCTTTTGTCATTGCAATGTCATGCGTATGATGATGTGTTTGAATACTCCGTATTCCTTTAGCGGTTGAATGCCCGGACACTATGGAATACGGGACATGTGTGTCGTCATGCCAACGCCGTTGCTCCGCCCTATCATCCCCCCATCATTGTGGGCAGGAATGTGAGGAAGGGTGCGTCTGCCCATATGGAACCTTCTACGACGCCCACACACACGCCTGTGTGCCCCGGTAAGACACGGTGTCCACCAAATCAAAAAAGCTACACTGATCGGTAGCCCATTGTTCTGGAAATACAGCATTATTTTTGTCATGGTTTACGTTGACGGTTACCTTTGCAAACTTAAATCAGACCGTAACCATTTTAAATGGTGATGTGTGGTCCCTTGATTTAAGGCAATCCATGCTCCGCTGGCTACTTTATGTTGATGACCGGTCTAGATTCCCCCGACATGTCTTTGCAAAGTGATATTGATATTTTCCGCAAA
Source organism: Gadus macrocephalus (assembly GCF_031168955.1). Taxonomy (NCBI): domain Eukaryota; kingdom Metazoa; phylum Chordata; class Actinopteri; order Gadiformes; family Gadidae; genus Gadus; species Gadus macrocephalus. The sequence continues at coordinate 7,940,941 of NC_082395.1, forward strand.
GTTAAGGTCAGTCTTAAAGTGGAAATCCTTGTATCGTTGACGTTACTTAGCTTGGTAATTGCAGGCTCTTTTTTTTTTCGACCCCCTCTCTGCCCTCGAACCACATGCAGCTTAATTCCTTTTAAATGGCCCAAGGTTTTTTACATCCTACCGCAGGGCAGTGCTTTACTTAACATGTGGTAGAGTTACCGCAAGAAACCCCCTTTCATTCCCACCTGAGCAGTGGGCAGCAGCGTTATCCGATAACCAGTGAGAAGAAATGTGGACCACAGAGGCTGATGTGTAGCGTTGACCTATAGGTTACAACGTCTATCAATCTCTGCTGCATAGCCTTTGACACACCTTGGCTCAACAGGTGGCAAGCACAATATCTGGCAGCTTATGAACCTGTACCACTATCCACAACTCTCAGGAACAGCCTCTCCTTAATAAGCTTGAGCTGCTATCCTCAGGTCATCGTTTTTGTGGCGCCTGCTAGGAGTACCAAGCATTAAATGTTTTACTTCGTCCTCACAGCCATTGGAATCTTAAATAATAAATAGCACCAATCTGCTTATGGCACATTGTCATTGCACTGTAGCTGATGTGATCTGAACTACAGTCACGTTTTATTATTACCGTTTATTATTACCGGAGTTCTGTCTTTATTAATGTTGTGACCCTGCCTGCAAAATAACATTATCATTAAAGAATTGATTGTGCCTTTCAGGGACGGAAAAAAACTTGAAATTGAATTTGAGCTCAACAGGCGTCTTTGTGTTCTGACGATAGCAACCATTTATCAATGTGCCTGTGTGTGTGTGTGTGTGTGTGTGTGTGTGTGTGTGTGTGTGTGTGTGTGTGTGTGTGTGTGTGTGTGTGTGTGTGTGTGTGTGTGTGTGTGTGTGTGTGTGTGTGTGTGGATCCATTCCTTCCATAGGAGCCAGTGTCCTTGCAGTTTTCTGGGGACAGATTATGAGGCAGGGGATGTGATTATAACATCAGCAGGAGTTCAGTAAGATCACCCTCCCACTCAAGCTCCAATACATTTTTGTAATAACATCTCCAACATCACAATACATATCAGTATTTGTATATCCTCTAATGAAAACATATCTGTTACCGCATGCAGGATCTGCCAGGATGGTAAACTGACTGCTCAGAATACTGACAACGGTAAGTACTTTTTCATTTTCCTTTCATAAGAATAACTTTTTGCACGTCCGATAATGCTGCTCACTGAGAACACTGTATACAATGCAACGAAAAAATCTGTTAAATTAAACTTGAACTTCTGCAGACATGCTGTGTCCCCTGGGCCAGCTCTACCAGAACTGCTCTGAGGCAGAGGATGGGCGTGTGGAAGGGAGAGGCGTGGCCTGTGAACAGACCTGCCAATCCTCCCTTCTCAACCTCACCTGCTCAGCACATGAACCCTGTGTGTCGGGCTGCACCTGCCCCCCTGGGTGAGTACTCTGATCTTAGTCCAGATATCCATCCAGATCTGCAGCCACCACATCGCTGGACTTCACAGGCTACCGTTTGAAGTTGAGAATACGTTTTCATCCAAGTTCTGGTACATCCATGCGACTAGAATTAAGAATGCGTGGCACTAGTATACAGAAAAGGAAACTGTACACTTTTTAAGAATCTATAAAAAAGTTTCTCAATTTGGTAAAATGCAATCATACATTTTTGGTGCCATACTCATTCATTACATTGTTTGGGTGGTAGGGTTCTTGGGCTTCATACATTTTATGATTTACCCTGGTGAATTCTAATTTAAGATTAATACCTTAATAGTCGTCAGAAACATGACTCAGACAGAAAGACAGACTTGACAATGCATATGCCTCATGTTAATTGTGGAACATCCTTCATAATTCCGGTTCAAATCATTGGCCAATAGGGTGAAGGGTTAATTGTGTGCCATTTCTAATCCTCGCCAGTTTCCCTAATGTGTTATATTTGTTATTGGACTCAAGTCGCCGGTAGTAGCAACACTGTAATCCTAGACAGATTATGAAGTGGAAAGTACTGAAGAACAAAATGTGAGTCAAGGTTACCTTAATAGGTGAAGTTCAGCAAAGATGACTCAGCTTGGTGCTTACGGTATAAGCTCAGGTGGAATCATTGATAGTTGTGTGACTCAGACGATAACACGATGATACATAGGTCAACAGCTACGTACCTGTCTATAATAGATTGCTTGGAAGTTGACTTAATCATCCCCACATATTACATTGACCTTCTTTGAAATGTTGCGAAGAATCAAGGTTATTGTTGTTATTTATCAGTTGACTCGGGTCAGTGTTCAATAAAGAGGGGCTTTATTTGAACGTTAATCCAGTCTTGACTACTAAAATACAAATCTTCAACTAAATTACATTTTTTACATCTCATTTCCGTGATGATTTCTCAGAGCGTAAGGATGGGTCTTTCTTAGGAGAATCCCACCTATGCATTGCCCATTCATGGATGGGACGTGGTGTGCTCTCACAGAGACACACAATTTTCTTGCATGTTGGCACAATTGCCGGTAGTAAATTACCATACTTTCCAATGTGAAATTGTTGTACGTGACTAACCCTAACACATCAATAGTTTGTATAAAATCTGCTAAATACTCACACCCAGTCAGCTCTCTGTCCGCATCTCGTTTCAATTGAAGAATCCAGAAGCTAATCTCTAAAAATATCTTTTATCTTTTAAATTTCTGTCAAGAACAAACTTTGGCTGCTAGAACTGCTGACCAACACAATTTGTTAACGTTATGGAAGATAAAGGTGATGTGAGGGCAGAAAAGAGAGCCAAAAACATGTGAAATATGTTATGGTTGAATTCTTTAAAATAACAGCTTTTTTGATGGAGTAAAATGTTCTATTTCAAATCATGTTATTTTTTGTCTGGTCTACATGGAAGCAGCTGTGGTACTAGGTCTCTGATCTGAAAGGTTAGCCTGTATACGACTCGTTGGGACAGGTGTCCTTAAAACTAGTAGTCGGGGCTTCAGACAGTTTGGAGTGGATTACAGCAACACGATCCCTGTAATCCCCTTTTGCTGTTGCACTAAATAGACGGTTAAATGGCTATTTTGAGACATAATCCAAGAGTCGTCCTGAGTAGGTTATTCCTTCTAAAACCAGAGATGATGGCAACAGAATATTTTACATATTATAACACATTTTCTATTCATAATATACTGATAACATCATTTTGACCTCAAAAAATATATGCAAATCTATCTATTGATGTCGCTGATGTTGAACATCTTGAAAAGGCATTGTTTGAATATAAATTCCTTGTTTGTACCAATACTAAGCCACTACCAATATCTTATCAATAGGTACACATTGTTTAATAAATAAATAAGGATAACAACAAATTTGGAAACATCCAACCCTTTTGAAAGGCCAAATCGATTGCAGATTTCCATCTGTAGCAGGTTGGACGTAACTAGTCAAGGCTGACAGAGGCAGACACTATATGTACCATAACTATATCACACTTTGCTGATCAAAATGTGAACTATTATTCATTCCCTTTAGTGAACATTTATAATTACCCGCTAGGCATTTGTGTTTGGTGTAAAAATCGAAATGGGATTGCTCTTCTAACAAAACAAATAAACTGCAATAAAATTTATAATAATAATGTTATGTTGCAATAAAACTATTTCACTATAAAATGAATCAACTGTGGCTTGGAATTGCTAATAGCACATTTTGGCTAGTTTTACTGTGTTTTTTGTTGTTGCAACAGGGCCGCATAGGTGTCCGCACTAAACTTAACTCACATATCCTTGCACTTTCAAAACAAGTTGTAAAGCAACAATGCAATTCATTAATATTAATTCCCAAACAGGGGGGAGCATGCAGGTTTGGGAGAATTCCCTATTTTGGTCTCTTTGATCAGCGTAACGGATACCGCAGCTTGGCATGTGGATAAAGGAAGCTGTTAACACCGTTTCCTGTTCTCCGCGGTGTAACTTTACACACATCAACCTCAGGTTTATGGTGGGACCATTCACAGTGTCACCTGATTGTCTGCACCCTGGCCCGTGGATACGGCTCACCCCTGCATATTACAAGATACTTATCATCCCTGTCTCGCAGCGGGGAGAAGCAAACACAGTGTTCCACACAAAGACTTTTATTCTCTTTCTATCTCTGAGAATCCTAATTGTCTTGTTTTCTCATGTAGTCAATGAGTCTAACCTGGTGCTGCTCCAGCCCTTCCCGCCCCTGGTGCCCCGAGCGCACTGCGGAAGGCAGCCAGTTTGGCTCTGCTTCTGTCATCAACCTGCATATCTTTAGGGATGAGCCCCTTGTGCGGTGCTGAGTTGAAGCGGTTAGGACTGAATGGCGGTTTTAAGGTATAGAGCTATCATGCGCTACGTGATCAATTCAGTTATCTTCTCTGGGACCCAGCAGTCCTACTATGTCTTAGCAGAACGTCTGTCGCGAGGTGGCACAGAGCTGGGGCCTGAAACCAGGAACTGAAAGGGGCGTTAGGAAAAGGGGAGTTATGCCTGGCATCCTGTTTTGGGATAATCTACAGAGGAAAACTCAGATCAGGCTTTCAGAAGGGGATTATTATTTCTCAAGTGTCTTCATGGTGTTGATTTGAAACCTTTTCAGACACTTATTTTTTAGTTTAATACTCCTGGCCGAGTTTCTGTTCGCCAATTAGGTGCATATAGCCCCCTTCATTATTGGTCGAAACAAATATGTAGCTAAAATGAAGTGGACCACCTGTTCACACAGATTTGAGCTTGAACTTGAGATATTGATTTAAATTGATTGTGAGACGAGTAACCTCACATCCAGAAACATCCTCATACAAAATAAGGCGTTTTTACCGGATCCTCAAAATGCTACTCAAACACCTTTGTTCATTAATTTTATGTTGATACCTGAGCTTAACATCCAACACTATGATAAACAGCTGTATTTTTTCTATTTCCTTTGCTCTTAGCTTCCTGAGGCATGGAGACGAGTGTTTTCAACCTGAATCCTGTCCTTGTCTGTGGAAGGGGAAGGAGTTCTACCCGGGAGACAGGGTCTCCTCACCCTGCCATCAATGGTACACCCTGAAACACAGCCACACACACACACACACACACACACACACACACACACACACACACACACACACACACACACACACACACACACACACACACACACTCAAGAGAACTGTGATGTCATCGAGTTCAGAGCAAAATTCTTTATTTAGGTTGTTGGGTTTGTTCCTTTCAAAAGAAACTTTTTTTCCCTGTGTTCAGTGGCACTTTAGCGGTCGACTTGAAATAGCGTGCAATCATCCCTTGTTCTGTATTTCGCAGAAGACAAATTTCAAACAATATTAAGACAAATCTCCAACAATGGCAGCAATTTCTCTTTGCCAAAACGTTTAAGCGTTTCTAAGAGCGATGAGTTGTGAGACAGTCAGAGCGGTGGAAGAGGCCATCCGATACGTCTCATTCACTCTTCTCGAGCCCAGGGTAAGAGCAGGGTGAACAGAGGCCATCCTTGTATGACACTCTTTCATTTCTGCAGACTGTTTGTCAGTGTTGAAAGGCAAGGCAACCCCCCTCCCCCCGCCCCCCTCGCAGTGATTTCAGTCTCTGCTCCCAATCTCCCCGTCTTCCGTGTCGCCTACCAACATTAGTCAGGGAAGAAGATATAGGTGACAGCCTAATGGTGAAATAAGCGGCTATTCAGCTCTTTGGCAATGGCACGCCCGCCCTCCTCCTTGCAGTTGATCTAAGCTCATCACAAAGACGAGGCTATTAGGCATATGAAAAAAAAAAAAAGGTCATCAAAACTTTTTGCTCCCACTTGCGGTAAGTGGAAGCAAAGCTATGCTGGATCACTTTCTGAGAGGCTGTGCTGTCTTTGTAGTGTGTGCCAACACGGGACGTTCCAGTGTGTTACTCGCCCGTGCCCCTCCATGTGCACGGCCTACGGAGACCGCCACTACAAGAGCTTTGACGGCCTGCTGTACGACTACATCGGCGCATGCAAAGTGTACCTCGTCAAGGTACTGGAAAAGACCCTCTCGCGTTAACCCCCCCTCTGATTGACATGACCACAAATATTTTATTATATTATATAGTTTATAGACTGTAGCTCAAACTTCCTCATGTATCTTCAGAATTGACTGTAGTCTGTTGTCTACTGATCTCTTATGTAGTCAACCTTGACTGTATTGCACTTGATCAAAGTCACTCTTACTAAAGGCATTCACATTAACCCTTACCCTAAGAATAAGAAGAAAATAAAACACGTCCAATAAAACCTTCCTTTTCTCTTAGGAGTGCATGGTGGCCAATTGGGGAGACATTAATTAGTATCAACATAATAATGATGCATGTTTATTAAATAAAGGACTTGAAGGTCATATAATAATGTCTTACAGAGCAACAATGCTGATGTGGTGCTGAATGTAATGACTGAGAACGTGGACTGTTACAACGGCGGAGTCATCTGTAGGAAGTCCCTGCTCATCAACATTGGCCGGTCCGTTGTGGCGTTTGATGATGACAGTGGGAGACCGGTAAGAACCGCCTCCAGCTCCGGCCAGCCTCAAAGGGATCCTCTTAGCCATGATTAAAGTTGAGATCAATGGAGATGCAGTATTTTTTTTATAATAATAATAATTTAATTGCAAGCACTTTTCATGGCACACAAAGACATTGCGGAGAAATCTTACATTTATTTATTAGAGTATGCAATCCTATAAGTTGTGGCTTTGGTTCTCGGATAAACTTCACATATGTCCCAACTCTATGTATTTTTCCGAAAAAACACCACATATTTAAAAAAAATAAGAAATGTTGCTGTTCCCATCTATCATCATAATAACTGCAGTGCTGTCTTCTATACGTAGAACCCCTCAAGTGTGGTTGACAGGAGGCAGAGAATGCTCGTCTGGACTGCAGGCTACTTCACTGTCATCCACTTCCCTGAGGAGCACGTGACCGTCCTCTGGGACCAGAAGACCACTGTACATGTCCAGGTTGGACCACAGTGGCAGGTAGGCACACAGAGAAATGTGCTGCAATGTGCTGCAATATTAATGGATAGAAGGAGGCACTCATTTATTAATAGACGGATGGATGGATGGATGGATGGATGGATGGATGGATGGATGGATGGATGGATGGATGGATGGATGGATGGATGGATGGATGGATGGATGGATGGATGGATGGATGGATGGATGGATGGATGGATGGATAGAACACTTTGTTAGATAACAGTTTTTGTTCCCCGAGGGGAATAATATAATAGGATTAAACAAATACAATTATCCCTCTGTATCATTCTTACTGACAGAGTGACAGTAAGAAGATTTAAATAAAAATAGTTTTGAGCGTCAGTAATACCATGCACTTAATGACTGATTATAATAAACCTATGAATAAACCAATAACTAATATATGGTAAACTGACATTGGCACACCACACATATACCCAACAGCAAGGGATTTGAGAAGCAAGCAGACCACATACGTAACAGATATCCCATGTGTCCCTGCAATGAACCTATAGGATAAAGAGGTGGTAAGGAAGTAAGAACAGAATGGAGGAACCGTAGAAGAAAGGCAAGAAAGGAGTGAATCTGAGAGTGGAGATGAAGAGATAAGGGAGGATATGGGGGCATGATTTGGGTTTGTGTGTGTGTGTGTGTGTGTGTGTGTGTGTGTGTGTGTGTGTGTGTGTGTGTGTGTGTGTGTGTGTGTGTGTGTGTGTGTGTGTGTGTGTGTGTGTGTGTGTGTGTGTGTGTGTGTGTGTGTGCGTGCGTGCGTGCGTGCGTGCGTGCGTGTCTGCATATGTAAATGGGGTCTTACCTTGCTTGAGCTGAGACAGTATGTCATGTCACTTGAATTGTGATAGTGTTATGGATCTAGTTTCCGCCGGTTTGACGACTTGATGTGGATGGCTGTGACTAGGGCAAGCTGAGTGGGCTGTGTGGGAACTTTGACCTGAAGACAGTGAATGAGATGCGGACCCCGGAAAACATTGACTCCCCCACACCCCAGGAGTTTGGAAACAGCTGGACGGCAGCCCAGGTGAGCTTCCCTTCATACCTCTGGATGATGTTCTGTATTCGAGAGAATAATAAATTAAGGTATATGCTGTATATAAATCGAGTATATATGACATTGCCATGCCATGTGCCATGTGCCATGTGCCGTGTGTGTGTGTGTGTGTGTGTGTGTGTGTGTGTGTGTGTGTGTGTGTGTGTGTGTGTGTGTGTGTGTGTGTGTGTGTGTGTGTGTGTGTGTGTGTGTGTGTGTGTGTTCTCAGTGTGTAAACAGTCCAGATATCAGAGGTCCCTGCAGCCTGAACCCTCTAAGAGAGCCATTTGCCAAGAGACAGTGTGGGGTGTTGCTCGGTGAAGTCTTCCAATCCTGCCACCCAGTGGTGAGTATGAGAATAACCACTAGGAGTTTAGTGACGGGTGATGGATTTGTACATGCAAAAGCGCTTTAGATGCAAATATAAAACGGATTGTAATTCATAAAAAATATGAGACTATCGCTCTATGCTGCTCAGAAAAGCCTGTAGGCTGATTTATATTATATTTTAACCAGGGTTGGCATCTAGACGTTAATTTAAATTGTAATGTTTATTTGCGATTATAACAAACTTTGTGATTGTTTTTGCCTGCACCTACCGAGGACAGACTCCAGTGCTCTGAATGCACAAGCTTGGGCAGGCTGCATTTCACTTACAGGCCAAAGGGGCCAGTAATGGGAAGGAATTTCTGATTCTTACGCATACTACCTTCAAAAATAGGGGTAGAAGTCATCAAACTACACACAATTATTGCCCCTGATAGTCATTCATAATGTACGTTACATTCATTATGAGCTGTTATCCTCCACCGTGTGAACATGCTAATGCTTACCCGTGGTATTATCAACACCCAATCAACTCCCACTGACCCAGCCCCCTCCTCCCTCCATGACTGCCCCCCCACAGGTTGACGTCAGCTGGTTCTACATGAACTGCCTGGCGGACACGTGTGGCTGTACCCGTGGAGGCGACTGCGAGTGCTTCTGCTCCAGCGTAGCGGCCTACGCTCAGAGCTGCTGCCACCAGGGGGTGCCAGTAGACTGGCGGACCCCCGTTCTGTGCCGTGAGTTTTGGGTGGTAGCTGGAAGTGTGTGTGTGTGTGTGTGTGTGTGTGTGTGTGTGTGTGTGTGTGTGTGTGTGTGTGTGTGTGTGTGTGTGTGTGTGTGTGTGTGTGTGTGTGTGTGTGTGTGTGTGTGTGTGTGTGTGTGCGCTCGTGTGTGTGCAGAGTATCATAGTAGATTAGGATATTGTCGCAGGCATAGAAGGGCTGGGCTGATATTGTATAAGGATTCATAAACAACATGTTTACTCTAAATGAAGTTAGATTAGTCTAGCCTATATCAAAATTTAAGAGTTAAGAAAGTAGGCCGCTATTGTCTAAGAACTTAAAATCAAACCTGAATTTAACCTTGGGCTAAAATCTGTTAACAAATATTGCTTTTTCTGTAAATTTTCGTAGAATGATTTACATAACAGTTTATTGCTGCTTGCTATGTTAAACTAAATAAAATAATCCTTATTATTACAAATTAAAACGCAGATATCTTATGTCCGTGGTGATTTGTCCTCTCTTCCTCCCCACAGCATATGATTGTGAATACTACAACAAAGGTATGCATCGCCTCATCCTCAGCCTCTTCTTGTCAACCTTACCTTAACCTCGGGACTCAAACACATAACAACGCTTCATTACAACAGTTCTAGGAAAGGGACCCTTCCAGTTGGTCACCTCCCTGAAACAGGGCACTGTGCTGGCAGCCAGTAGGTCCACTGGGCGAGTATACCTCCAGGCATCAAACCCCAGCTCCTCGGATGTCCTATCGCACTTCATGATGACGCCTGGGCTCAGCCGATCCCGTCCACATGGTACAAACTATGATTCATGTTGTTAATACATATATTGTATGACATGTATATAACTAGCCAATAGATTCATATTTTACAACCGCAGTTTTATTTGGAGCTAATGGTGGTATCGGATCAGCCTACCAGCCTACGCAGTGGATTGTACCAACTGGTAGGCTTATCTATCGAGCTTACATCCAGGTGGCCACTTCCACTTGGGACGTCTCTTAGTCACAGGGCAGGGGGATTTCTGAAATGCCTTTTAATTGCTAATCACTCTTACACCTGTTGGTTAAATAGGGGCCCTTTAATTATCGGCACTGACGTGCTTACGGGTCCATAATTAACTTAATAAAATACCTTGATGGTCTTCCATACTATGACACATCTACGATAATGGCCTACTCTAACTCTCTCTGTTTGATACACACATTTGATCATTCACTGTTCATTTCCCAAATAAATACTTCTTTCAAGTTAATCTGAACGTTCTTTCCCCCCCCCCCCCCCCCCCCCCCCTCCGGCCTATGGCCATAGCAATGTTGACTGTAAGCCAGCCAGGCAGGACTTCTCCTCTTCCACTGTTTTATCCTGAGCTAGCCACTGTTTGGAGAGAGTTGTGTTTCCGAGTGAAAACACTTGACGCTGAAGATGTGATCTTGGCGACTTCCAGTGCCCAAAAAGACACAGGATCGGATTGCTAAATGTTAATCTGGCAACCTGAGATACTAGCCGCCGTTACAGCTTTTCCATGCCAAGATTGCTGTTAGCTAGGCTGATGCACAAGCACTATGTTTGCTACACTGCCAATCCACTTAAGTCATTTTGTGGAAGTCACCAGCAGTATATAGACAAACATCGGATGATATGGAAATGGATGTGACTACACAGCACATAACAACATATTTTTTTTCAGTTGTGATTAAGAAGCACCAATATTCTTGTTAAACTGTACTGCTACTCCGGCCCTATCAGACTCTTCACTAGTATCGTTTGAGGCGGTGGACAGGCCAAACTACTTCCTGGAGGCCAGGCCCCAGGGCAACTTGAGGCTGACCAAGTGGAAGGAGAGTGATGCATTCTGGAATGGAGCTACCTTTGTCCTCCACCGGGACACCTCGGTCCCGGGCTACGACTCCCTGGAGTCCTTCTCCAAGAGGGGCTACTTCCTCCACGCCAGCCCCCCTAGGCTTCAGCTCCTCAAGCACCGCAACTGGCCGGCCTTCCGCAGGGGGGCTCTGTTCAAACTCACAGGTAATGTGTTTATTGTGGAAACTGGAAACTAGCCATGGTAATGTATGACAGTGTATGAGTACATCAGTTCGATCAAAGTAGATTCAAAATCCATAAACATCAATCTATAGCCCAATATTCAATGATGTTAAAAATAAAAGTGATGAACAACACAAATCCCTCATTTACTTATATCCTAGATATTTGTTAGGCGTGTAGTGGATACATCTTGTTGCAATGGTCAATCATTTCACGTTTGTTTTCGCATTAAAGTCGCATACCTCTCCACATATTACCTTGCACAGTAACATGCGCTCTTGTCTGGGGAGCCCCAGGCTGCACCGTATGACAGCTGAGTTCATGAAAGCAGGTTGTCCCCGGTAAGACGACTCCACCATGTATAGATCCCGCCGGGCTGGTCACTGGGCCCTTTCTCTCCGCAGACATGTGGGCCATTGTGTTGTCATGACAAAACTGCTGCAGCTGTTTACTGGCACACTCCGAAGCACACGGCATAACTGAGAGCTTCTGTCAGTAGCGTGCGGCGGTTTTGTGCCAGGGATTTCCTAAATCACAGCAATGTCATGTGTGCAAGTGTGTGCGCGTGAGTGGGGATGTGAGCGTGACATTACATTCAGTACAACCAACCAGCGTGTGTGTGTGTGTGTGTGTGTGTGTGTGTGTGTGTGTGTGTGTGTGTGTGTGTGTGTGTGTGTGTGTGTGTGTGTGTGTGTGTGTGTGTGTGTGTGTGTGTGTGTGTGTGTGTGTGTGTCAGTTTATTACCAAAGAGAAGGGCATTTACCAAAAACCACCCAGGGTCAAAGGGCATTCACCAAGAGGATATGGCAGCTGTGGAGTAACCGCCACTTATATTTCCAACCATTCGGCCATTAGACAGATTCTGTATACCCTGTCACCAGTACTCCCCCCCTCCAAGGTCAAAGGTCAGCAGCACCAAGCACTGCACTCACGTAGTCAGCTCAGAAAGTAACCAGGGCAATTACCGATGCTAAATATATGAGCAGCATTTGTTTTAGTTAATGGAAAACTCCTAGCAAGCCTCAGAGGCTGTGGGCCAATGGCAGATAGGATTTCATGCTGACAGCAGTGAATGCCGAACATATCCTGGGCAGAAGGACGTTGGATAGGAGAAGCTAGTGCTAGTGTCCAAGACATAGCCAGCCTGTAGACGCTTTCCCTAATTTACTAACATACTGTACTGCCCATGTAGGAACAAGCTGGAACATTTGAAATGTTAAATCAGAATGAACTACTGGCACTTAAGACGTCACTAAAAAGAAAAAACAGAATTTTCAGGAGTGGCTCTCTTGATTAAAAGCTTTGATGTTTAGGGATATATATGTGGTGTATTCTTTGCCTACAGCACATTACCCATGTACATGTAATACAGTACTTAAATAATAAACCTAGTTGACCAACCAAGAACAGTTTCTTGAAACCTTCAGGTTATTTCTGTGTGAATGCAAAGCAGCACTGGAATGCAAAGCTAATTGTAAACTATAGCAAAAATAAGATCTTAAGACAACCAAGAGCTTGTTGTAACATGCTTAACATTTTTGTATTTTTTACTACTGGTGGCAAAGTGAAGTACTTGTATCTATTTTGGTCAGGCCTGAGTCCAGACAGCCCAGCGGTAGGTCCTCAGTGCCAGTGGCGGTATGACTCCTGCGTCAGCCCCTGCTTTAAAACCTGCAGTGATCCTTCTGGCACAGCCTGTGTCACTATTCCAAAGTAAGTCCCGCGTGGTCTGTCCCGAAACCCCCCTCACACTGCAGCAATGTATAGTGTTCACAAGCCAAGTCTCGATTAAGTCTGTTTCTTTTCCACATCAAATGGTTTATGATCCGAAAACAATACTTTATAGCTGCTGTTATTGTGTGCTGATGTACATGGTCTCTCTTACAGTCACGATATTCAGTGTGTTACAAGTTCCCTCTCACAAGTTATACCAAAATTGACAGAATCTCTAAGATTATGCTCTTATAATAATGACAAAATGTGATTAAAGGTATGTTTTGATTAACCATCATATATAACTACACAGCAAATGGCAGTGTAGATATGTAGGAAATAACATCAACATAACTTGGTTCATTCAATTAGGATTATAATAGACTTATTCAAGAGACTCTATAGGTCAATTATATTTCAAGTTAATAATTTAGACATTGAGGTATGTACTGTCTTGCAACAGAGGATGAAGCATTGTTGTGCGTTGTTCTCCGCAGAGTGGAGGGCTGTCTTCCTGTGTGTCCCTCACATATGGTTCTGGACGAGGTCACACACCGATGTGTACATACAGAGGACTGTGAGTTCCCCTTTCACCATCTCACCGCCACTATCCGTCTCCATCTCTATCACCATATGTCTGTCTCTATCTCTGTCACTTTCTCTCTGTCTGAGTCACTATACGTCTGTCTCTGTCAGTTGTTTGGACTTTTCGCTGAGTATATTGTAATAATTCCAAGAGCTTTCAGGTCCTGGAATCTGATCTCTCAGTATAAGTTATGTTGTTGACAAATATACTTCTTCTGTGTACATCATTTCAGTGAAGTAGCTCAAACAGAATCAGCACTCATTAATTGCTGATACTCATACATAATTACATGATGTCTGTTGTATTGAAAAAAGTCAATTTCAGTCTTTAACAAATGCCTCACTATTCATGGTAATACCAGTATATAGCATACATTGTATGTAAGTCAATACATTTTGTCTGAAAGTAAATATGCTGAACTAAAGCCAGTGCATCCGCCTGCTAGAGCCAGTCGAATTCCCCCTTCCCCCTTGGCGTGTGTCTTTTAGTGCGTACATCACATCATTACTGGGGGGTGTAGAGTTTCTTAGATGTTGAAATATTCCAGCTCGCATAAACTAAGCCGACTAATCCTCCATGCCCAAGTTGGATCTAAGGGTTTGATTCCCTTGGACATGTTGGTCCTTTGCATTCTCTTTAACACTCTTTGTTTTCCTTCCATGTCCCTGTTTCACATCCTATCTTCCGTTGCTATCTGTCTGTCCGTCTATGTTCCTCTCTGCCTCGCTGGGTACTTTTCTAACAGTTGTTTTATTGTTTGGGTTCAGGCATTAAGCCTGCAGTTGCTGTGCAGCCCATAACACCGCCCAGCGCTGAGACAACACCTGCAGCTGTCACTTCTGAGGCTGCCAGCCACAGCTCCTCCGCCCCCTCGACCTCCTCCACCACCTCCACAGCCACCACAGCCACCGCCGCCTCTACAGCCACCACCTCCACAGCCACCACATCCAGCACCACCTCCGCAGCCACCACCTCCACGCTCTTACCCATCACCACGCCAACAATCTTCACCACCACCAACACCTCATTCTCTTCCCCCTCTGCCGGGACCACCAGCCCGGCCCCAGCCGTCACCACGTCCCCCATCACTACCACTACCACCACTACTTCAACCTCCTCCCGGTCAACCTCCACTCTACCCCCCATCACTACCACTCCCTCCGCTGTGCACACCCCCTCAGTATCCACCGTGTCCACCACCACCACCACCACCAGCGACACCACCTCCACCAGCACCACCACTACTCCCTCCACATCCACCCCCTCAACAATATCCACCACTTCTCCCATTGCCACCACCATCACCATATCCACCCGATCCCCATCTCCCATTACCACCACCACCACCTCCTCCATCTCCCCTGTCTCTCCATCAACTATTACCCCCACCACCTCCTCCACAACATCAAGCGCTCCAGACAAAGCTCCCACTACTCATTTGCCAACTACTCGGCTTACCTCTGCTTCGCAAACTATACATGCCGCATCATCAATCACCTCAACCACTGGCATCTCTATAAGCCCGCCACCTACCACTTCAGCTTCTCCGTCCCCTGACCTACCTAGCAGAGCGAGCACATCTCCTTCAGCACCACATACTCCTTCTGTCTCATCAGAGATGGTGGCGCCACATACCACCGTCAAGGTGACATCGGCCTCGCTCAGCACTGGAGTCGGTGCAACAGCTGCAACAACAAGTTCTCCTAGATCCACATTGAGCTCCATAGGCCCTGCTATCTCCAGAACAACATCTCCCCCCTCTTCCTTCACTGCTCTGTTGTGGCTCATCACCTCGGCTAAGATTTCTCCTCCACTTGAGGCAAAGTTAACTTCTACAATGAGCCCCACTACTACCACCACCACCGCCACCGCCACCGGTGTCCCAACTGCTAGCACTATCAAGAGACCAACAACCACTTCCACCCTTTCTACTACACCAGCGTTCGACACTCCAGACACCATGCATATTACCACTCATCCTGCAGTGGTTACAACAACCGTTCCTGGTCTTCGCCCAACAACTGTCCCTGAGGCCGTAGTTTCAGAGAGGACTACCACAGCTAGCACCAGTACCACACAGGCTTACCTTGAATCCACTAGAGAGCCCAGAACAACAGAGAAAGCCTCACCTCCCACTACGACCATCACCACTCCAGGTTCACCGGGTACAGTTTCCAGGATGACGTCCCCTTTGCCTCCTACATCTAGCACTGAAACACAAACAACTTTGCTTCCAGTGATCCCTCTGGCGATAACCACAGAAGCTGTCACACCAGTCGCTCCATTCACAACAAGTAAAACCACAACGTTGCAGCCCAGGGAAGAGGTAACTATAGCTTTTACAACCGCGGCGACCACAGAGAAGACAGAGACTACAACCCTAGCCGAGCTAGCAGAATCAACATCAACTCACATGCCACCAACTACCACCACCACACTGGCCGGTCCAATGCCACCACTGTCTACAGTAAGAGCAAAAACAGAAAAGGTGACAACACTGGTATCCACTGCATCTCACGGACCTGTATCCATCACCACCACAGCTGTGGCTTCACCATTTAGGACAACAGAAGCCACTGTTGTTCCTCCTTTAACCTCCAAACATTCTACAGAGAGCACATCCTGGTCTGCAAGTATTCCGACCCCACGTGGAACCACAACTACTGCACCTATAGAGTTCCCGGATGCATCAACCACCTCCATTCAACCTCCAGTTACCACGAAATCGGGTGTATCTCCTGTGACCCTAACAGAGACCACCCCTATACCTGTGGCAACAGTCACAGAAAGCTCCACTCATAAGACGTCAACTACAACGACCTCTGAGCCGTGGCGTCAGCCCCATTGGGAAACTTCCTCTGTTGCTACTTATGGAACTGAAAAGGTGACCACTCCCCACGTCACTTCAAAGACGTCAACCCCTACAGTCTCTGCGACAGCTACCGCCCGGATACCTCACGCTGCAATCACCACAAAGAAAGTGGTAAGCATGGCAACCTCAGCAGCCTCAACTGGAACTGCGACTACAACTAGAACTCCCACAGATGTGACTACTAAAGCAACGACCCAGCAAACATCAGCTGTACCTTTGGCACCTGAGACATCTCGTACCACAAGCTCTGCTAGAACCACTCAGAGGGTCGGGACTACGACATACAGGCCAATCACTCCACATATCGGGACTGAGGCAACACCGGTTTCTCCACTGACTGGAAAAGTGGAGGTACCCACGACTACCTCCACCAGCCTGCCAACTTCCTCATGGTCTCCACAGACCCCAACTACTTCAACAACCACGCACCACCAAGAAAAAGACACCACCCGAGTGGCGTCAACCTTAACATCCACACCAGCAACAACCACCACAACAAAGAGCACAACAGCAACAAAAACCTCGACAACACCAAGAGTCACGTCACCAACAAGCTTGCCCCCCGAGGTCACAACCACCAAAAGGACAACCATGAGGGTTAGCACTGCAACAGCGACCTCAAGCTTCACCACGCCTGGTATACCAACAACAACACCAATCACCGGGACAACTGTAGTCCCAGTCGTCCCATCGACATCAACCCGGACTACCTCAGTGCCAGCCTCTACAGAGAGCGGATTGGATCGTGTCTTCCTAACCACGCCAGTTGCCATCACCACCAGTACCACTCCATCAGGTCCTGATCCAGTTACCAGCACGACGACAGTCCAAACACCCACTGATGTTCCCATGGGAGTCACCAGGGGGTCGCCTCCTGTAACATCTGTGAAGACCTCCACCACCAAAGAGACTGAGGCTGCCCCGGCCGCAGGAACAACTGTTACTCCTCAACCTCCTGCTGAGGTGGCCTCCATTTGGAGCCCTGGTACTAGGCCCAGCAGCACATCAACCCCAACAGACACCTCAAGGCATCCAACAGAACCTAGAGAACCTTCTGAAAGCACCACATTAGGGTCATCTTCATCACCTGTGCCCATTGCTCAGGGTTCCACCCTGGCAGCCACAAGGGCCACGGTGAAAGTCACAAGCTCTATGGCGATATCCCCTACAAGGATGTGCACTGTAAGGAAATTTACTTTGCTCCATTTCAACACGAACTGTGTATCCAATATTTGCTTTGATCCCCTGATAATGCTTTCAATGCCTTTGCTCAATGCCAATGTTGTCAACCTTTAATCACCATGTGTCTACTTTTTTCCTGAATGTCTTTTTTTCCAGCCTCCCTATTCGGAGTTCATTGATGAGTGCACCAAGTATATATGTGTCAACAGTCAGCTGGTCCTGTTCAACAAAACGCAAAACTGTCCATATAACTCATTGCCCCCAAACTGTGGTCTGCTGGGATTTGCAATATTGGTAAATGGAGACAAGTGCTGCCCAAAGTGGGACTGTCCCTGTGAGTAACCTGCAAAACACACACACACACACACACACACACACACACACACACACACACACACACACACACACACACACACACACACACACACTCCTAACACACCTCAACAAACACACCTCAACAAACACACCAAACACTTTTGACACACCACAAAGAGCATGAACTATGTACACATATGTTTCACATGAAACTATCAGGAGACAAAGGCAGCGTTTTATTTGTACCACTTCTCTGTGTTCCTCAGGCCGTTGCTCAGTATTCCCCGACCTGAACGTCATCACGTTTGACGGGAACAGCGTAGCCATCTACAAAGCAGCCTCATACATTGTCTCTCAGCTCCCCAATGAGACAATCAGCGTCCTGGTTCAGGAATGCCCTTCTGACCCGGATGCAGTAAGTCAGGGAGATGTTTAATGATTGTTGTATTTTTAAATACACTTTGGAAGTTCAATACACTATGTTAGAAGTCATGATCTGAAAATGATAACATAGCTTTCTGTTTTCTTCTTAAGCTCCTTTGGAATTTCACCAACCTGTGTCTTGTGGCACTAAACATTAGCCACGGGTCGAACCACATTATTATCAACAGACTTCAGAGAAGGGTAGGACCCTGTTGCGATTCTTTTCAATTGAAGTTCATTTTCGTTCATCTAGATAAGTACACTGGATAGAAAAGTAATAATGCATTCTTTACAATAGAGAATCAAAGGCATCTTGAACCCAAAAACTAACCTAGACTCTTCTTTCGGTCCGTTAAGCTCTATGTCAACTCAAGGTACGCCAAGCCACGTTTTAGGAAGTTTGGCTTCGAGGTCCTGGACACGGGGAACATGTATCTGATCCGCAGCCCATCGGGTCTCAAACTCCAGTGGTTCCACAGCACCGGCATGATGGTGATAGAGACAGAGAGCCCTGGAAACAGGCTCCCCACCATGGGTCTCTGTGGTAGGTGGCCCTCCTCCAGTAGCTACCATATGATGATATCTGATACGATAGCCCCTTCTCTCAAATAGTTTAATATCTGACGCCATACTGGCTCTCAACTGCTCTCTATACTGTTAGAATTAAACATGTGAGGAGTAAGGTATATTACGTAGCAAATATAAACAAAAGAGATTGTGATTCAAAAATGAAACCTTCTATGTTTGAAAAAGACATGACAAAGTTTGTACACTCAGAAAAAACAAGCGTTTTATGATCAGTGCCTTTCTTCATGAAGAGCAACAGACTAATGATTACATTTTGTGGCACAATGATTTCCAAAAATGTGTGTAGCCATTGTCCACCAAACTGTTACGGCTCAGTTATGGTTCCACGTTGAAGCAACGCAAGGGGGTTTATGGACCCATGACGTCCTTGCGGACCCTCCTCGCGTCCACCGCGACGGGCTGACGTGCGCCTCCCAAAAAGTTTGACCTTGCTTTCGAGGCGATGCAGCAGCAGCAAGGGCTGTGATTGGCCCGCTAATGAAAACCCAAACGTAAACCCGGCGCAGAACCCAAAACCGGTTCAGGACTGCGTCGAAGCAACGGGGTGGGCATCGCGTTGCGTCAACGTGGAACCATAACGAAGCCTTTGTATGTTCACACCCCCCACAACCAGGCTATTGCGACGGCGACCCAGCCAACGACCTGGCCCTGGCCAACGGCACCGTGGTGGGCGAGAGCGAGGACCCGGCGCTGTTCATCGACAGCTGGCAGGTTCCCAACACCACCAGCTACGTCAGCCACAGCCGCCGCCGCGAGGTCAACTGCTCCACCAGCGACTGCTCCGACTGCATGGCGATGCTGCAGGACAGCTCCTTCCTCCCCTGCCACGACTTTGTAGGTCCCGCCTTCTCTTCCCCTCCTTCTGAATGAGGGTCTACTGGTTAAGGGTTTCATGCCCTGTGTAGTTGAATGAATCCGGGTATATTGATATTTGTTGAAGGTTCATGCCGTATGTAGTTCAATAATTCAGGGTATATTGGTGGAGGGTTCATGCCCTGTTTACCATATGTATGAATACACTTTATAGTAATATTACTTAGGTGCAGTTTTGTAGAAATACAGTAATGTTACTCAAGAGCCATATGTATGCAAACATATTATAGTAATGTTACTCAGGTTCCATATTTGATGCATAAATATTATGAAAACTGAAATGCTCGGTAGCAATTTAGTGATCCACAATTAGGAATAACTATTAAACGGAATGAGTTTAAAAACAATGCATTGTACTCGCAGGTTCCTCCCAGCACATTTTGTGAAATGTGGGTGCGTGACGCAGAGTACGTCAACAACCGTTGTGTGGCTCTCGCTGCCTACGTTGCTTCCTGCCACAAATTCAACATCTGCATCGAATGGCGCAGTCAGGAATACTGCTGTGAGTCTCTATCACACTTGTACTCTTCTACTTTGAATCCACCGGTCTAAACCATGCACACTGTAATGTCAATGACAATGAGATGAGAAGGATATTTGTGTTGGGAGAAATTTGTTGCGATTATCATAGATTGGTTTTGTTTTCTAGCCTTCACCTGCCCCGGGACCCTTCGCTACCAGGCATGTGTACCGGCCTGCACGGCACAGTCCTGCCCCAACCAGGACTTTGAGTCGGAGCCAGGCCAGTGCTCAGGCCTTACCGAGGGCTGTGTGTGTCCTGAAGGCACCCTGCTTCACCGGCCCTACTCAGCACTCTGCATACCCCCAGACATGTGTGGTAGGGCACCCCCCAACCCCCACCCCCCCTCCCCCTCACCCTGCAACCGTACAATAGAGCCCTAAATAGAGGTCTTAAGCTACGCACTCCAGGCAATTCGTACGATCATAAGAATTTCGGGTGACGACACGAATGGCAAGGAACTCCTGACACCTGAGACCGGCGTTTAACAATACTTGTGGGGAATGAGAGGAATAAGTTGTATGCCACCGTGTTGATATGACAGTTCATATGTGACCATGCCCGTGTTCCTTTGTGTGAACCCTAGCATGCACAGACAGCGCCGGTGTTCCCCGGGCCAACGGGGAGCTTTGGAAGGCGTCTAAAGATGGCTGCTGCATGTACCGCTGTGAGAACGATGCCATCAAGCCCGTGGAGTACAACTGCTCGGCTGTGGCTCTGCCTGTGTGCCATCGAGCAGGGGAGGTGGTCATCAGCCTGGCCGACGACAACAACTGCTGTCCCCAGAAGGCCTGTGGTAAGATCCAGACGTGAGCCAGGAAGGCCTGTGGTAAGACCCAGACCTGAGCCAGGAAGGCCTGTGGTAAGATCCAGACCTGAGCCCAGAAGGCCTGTGGTAAGACCCAGACCTGAGCCCAGAAGGCCTGTGGTAAGACCCAGACCTGAGCCAGGAAGGCCTGTGGTAAGACCCAGACCTGAGCCCAGAAGGCCTGTGGTAAGACCCAGACCTGAGCCCAGAAGGCCTGTGGTAATACCCAGACCTGAGCCAGGAAGGCCTGTGGTAAGACCCAGACCTGAGCCCAGAAGGCCTGTGGTAATACCCAGACCTGAGCCCAGAAGGCCTGTGGTAAGACCCAGACCTGAGCCCAGAAGGCCCTCACTTAAGACCCAGACCGTAGACCAGAAGGCCTGTGGTTAGACCCAGACCTGCTTCATAGTGTGGACTGACGACAACCATTAAAGAGAAATCTTCTTTTGAAATCTTGCATTGGGGCCAACATAGTCTAGCCTGGTTGGTCCACTCTTATTTCAGTCCCTTGTGCAAGAGTGACTGGCCTTGTGTCACAAGCAGTGGATGTGAAGCCATGTCTTTATAACACGTTCAGGCCATCAGATTAACGTAACATCAGCGACAGAGCAAGCGGAAATATAGAACTCTATCCGAATCAAGTCAGATGAACAGTGAATGTGGCACCTGTATTTTTCTCTGATACAATCCAATTTAATTCTTAACCATTGTTTTAATGGTTCGTTGTTTTCAAAATCTTGCAATTCAAAACCCCCTCTCATGACTCTTCCAATAACCAGACCTGACAACATGTTGCCCAGGAGCCAAAGCAATCCACATGATAGATGTCTGTCAAAACACTGGTTGCCGAAACAAGTTCTCTTATAAGTTTCTCTCTCTCTCTCTCTCTCTCTCTCTCTCTCTCTCTCTCTCTCTCTCTCTCTCTCTCTCTCTCTCACACACACACATAAATTCATGAGATTTGATTCATTATACATGAAAAAAGCTAAAAAGCGCATATTATTTGTGTCTTAACATGTATTAAAATATAAAGACAAAACATGAATAGAGAGATACTGTAAATATACAATCTACTACAAACGATGGCCAGTGTGCCCAACAATATGTCAAGGGTTTTCTAGTCCGTGTACAGCACTAATCAGAATGATGAGTTGTTCTCAATGTCTTGTGACCCTACAGTGTGTAACCAGAGTTTGTGCGCTGTGGACCCACCGCTGTGTCATTACGGAGAGAAGCTTGTGTCGTACTTCAGACAGGACTCCTGCTGTCCCCACTACGTGTGTGGTGAGTGTTAATGTCCCAATGACACATTGATCTGCATATAAAGCTCCAACATTGAACCTGATCCGTTTGATGCTGCGTGTGTATGTGTGTTTGTGTGCTTGTTTATGTGTGTGTGTGTGTGTGTGTGTGTGTGTGTGTGTGTGTGTGTGTGTGTGTGTGTGTGTGTGTGTGTGTGTGTGTGTGTGTGTGTGTGTGTGTGTGTGCATGCGTTTGTTCAGAGTGTGATTCTGAGCTGTGTGAGTCAGAGGTGCCAGTGTGTAGAGAGGACCAGTCCCTGATCGCCACCAGAACTGACGGAAGCTGCTGCTTAGCGCACATCTGCAGTGAGTCCACATGATTACATGCACACACTCTCACACACACATGGAAGCCCCCGTATACCATCGACTCAGTTCACTACAGACTTCAGCTTGTTGGCTACTCCAGTTCCCTTACTGTTGTTTCTTCACTTTTTATGAGAAGAAAGTTAATCTGAACATCATTGTGTGTAATAACCGTGAAGATCTTTGAAAGTTTGTGTTTGTGTGTTTGTGTTTCCTCCACCAAGTGTGTAACGCTTGTCCAGAGAGCATCCCATTGTGTGCGGAGGGGGAGGTGCTAACGGTGGACGCCAACAGCACAGACCACTGCTGTCCTGACTATCAGTGTGGTAGGAAGAGACCACACACACACACACACACACACACACACACACACACACACACACACACACACACACACACACACACACACATGGGAGCTGTTAGACCCCCGATTAGGACCACGGCATCGCTTCAACGTCTTGCCAAGCACGGGCCTCATAGCATGGATCCGTCTTTCATCTTTCTCATTCCAATCAAGACGCAGATGATGACGTGTCAAGCAGGTGCAGACTTCCCGTGAAGTATTTGTGTGTGCAAACCGCCCGCCACACGTCATGTGTACCTAACGTGTTCCTTAGTGTGTACCACTGCAGCCATGTGTAGGATTGACCGCGGGTGTATGCCCGGGTACAAGGAACGACAAAGTGTGTGGAGAGAACTGCTTTGGCATCTGTGCATCTAGACTTTCTCTTATGGAATAATTTTGAATGTTTATTGCTTTACACTGGTTTGATAGCATAGTCTGTAAACTATCGAATTTCCAGATCAAACATTATATTAAACATCTATGGCTGTAGAGGAGCCCGCATTAGGGTTAGTTGCAAAACACCTAACCCTAACTGCTACAGCCGAGCTGGCTGTCGACTTGGATGGTTGACTCCGTCGTATACATGTGTATGAAAAGTTGTAAGTTGCTTTGGATAAAGGCGTCTAAAAAAAGGATTTATAAAAGTTGTCTATGAATGCTGAAAAAAATATCGACAAAGAATATGGGATGATTGTGAAGTGAAGCCTCTAAATGAAAGTGCATGTAAAGTAGGTGAAGAAATTATGTCATTAACGCGTTGACGCGTCGTCAAGGTTGGGGTCTATCGGCCCCCCCGTCTTTTGCATCCACATACACACACACACACACACACACAAAGTAAACAGCACAGATACACATTAATATCGATAAATAAGATGTCATGATTTCAGAAGGGAATTTCCTATTCATAGAATTTAATTTGAATATGTGTGTGTGTGTGTGTGTGTGTGTGTGTGTGTGTGTGTGTGTGTGTGTGTGTGTGTGTGTGTGTGTGTGTGTGTGTGTGTGTGTGTGTGTGTGTGCGTAGTCTGTGAGACTCACAGGTGTTCCCAGGTCAGCTGTCCTGTGGGGATGTCTGTTTCACCTGTGTCAAGTCCAGATCAGTGTTGCCCAAGCCACAACTGTGGTGAGTACAGGTCCTTCACATGGACAGTGGTGTTGCTGAATGGGTCACTGGTGAGAGACATCTGATCCCTCCAGAAGTGGTTCATTCTCTCATGGAATTCCCTTTGTTTATGTATGCTATGAATGTAAATGTATGTTATGTTTAGATCAATTTGTTTTGGTTAATGTTTCATACGTATTTGAAGAAAATTATTACTTATAGTTTTGAGTGAACACCAGCCCCATGTCATTAAGGTGCTAAACATGCGTTCGATTTTAAAAATATAAAATTGAACAAATCAAGAGTTGGAGTTATGTATTGCATTTGTAAATTCTAATATTGAAAAGATCATCTTTGATTTTGCTGCTATTCAGTGTGTTCCTGCGAGAAGATCTCCGCCCCGAACTGTGCAATGGTGCGTTTTTAATATTTTCAATATCAATGTTGAGTGACACAATCATGCTGCTGCCATGCTGTGATGCTATTAACACACTGTGAATGTTCTGGGTGAAGGGGGAGACCACACAACTGGACAGAGTCTTCCTCACGGACCCAGTGAACCAGTGTGCCTGCAGAAGATACCAATGCGGTATGTCTAATTTTGGACCTCAGCCTACAGCGCTAATAGTAGCGCAACACAAGTTTTAAATCACACCGCTGATTCCCAGACGGGGAAAGTCCGATTTACACATTCTTTTTCTGTCTTTGGCAGCTATTGCCAAGTCAAAGCATGTTGGCCTTTGAAACGTCTCTGACCCTTTCATAATTAGATTATTCAGTTAACACTTGGAGACGTTAACTTTAATCAGCTCTCAAAATTAGTCTGGCTCAAACCGTCTCTGGTTTCAAGAACTAAATACAAGCTGTGAGTTCAACATCTTTAACAGGCACTGTTAAAATAATCTCATGCTAACGGCAATCACTTTTTATGGGATCTTTTCGGTACAAGCACACTGCACAAACATCCGCAGATGTAGATGTTTGATATTGAATACATTCATCAGGATTCCTCCAGCATAGGCATCAGTTTTGAGCTGGCCATCTACAATTAACATTTATATAATTGCACTGAAAGGATGGGAATGAATGCTTGACTAGAATATAATAGCTGTTTTTTATGACTTCAAATAGTATTTATTCATTTTAAATTAACCCTTATACAGGCCCACCTTAATATTCCTTCTTAAAGATTGTTTTACACTATGGATAGTAGTTTTAATTCAGTCTTTCACCCTCCCTCCCTCCTATTTCTCAATGCAATTCCCTCCTCTATTGGTCTTTAGTATTTCATTCAAGTAATTGATTTTTTAAATGTAGTTGTTTCTGCTCCAATCATTTCTGTCCTCCTTATTATGCTGCTGAAGAGCAGTCCCCATTGCACAATGTACATATCATGACACATGTGTCTTTTATCGTGTGTGTGTGTGTTTGTGTGTGCGTGTGTGTATGTGTGTGTGTGTGTGTGTGCGTGTCCTTGCGGCGGCGGTGAGCAGTGCGTGAGGCGGTGTGTGTGGACGGCGAGCGTGGCCTGATGCGCCCGGGCCAGACGCTGGTGGAGCACAGCCCAGACGGTCTGTGCCGCAGCACCCAGTGCACCAGCAGCCTGGACCCCGCCACGGGCTACCACCGCCTCCGCACCCTCAGCACCAACTGCTCCGCCCGCTGCCAGCCGGTGGGTCGCTGGGGCCCTCAGGGGGCTTTCCTACTCTCACTCTTCACTTTGACCTTTTTGCTTTTTATTCTGTTTTTCTTAATTTTTTTTCCTGTTTCTTTCTTTCTTTCTTTCTTTCTTTCTTTCTTTCTTTCTTTCGTTTTTTCTCCCTTTCTATACATGACATGGTTTTGCTAAGCTCAGCCACACCGAGATACAACAAACAGATATAATAGATCATATACATTTAGATTTAGATTTTTATCCATACATGCATATGTCTTTTTTTTCCTGCTGCAGAACCAGCTGTACATTGCCCCCAGAGACCAGACATCATGCTGTGGCGTGTGCAGGAACATCTCCTGTCTCTACCGGGATGAGAACGGCACGGTGGCGCTCCATAAGGTACACGGGATGGACAACGGAGAGCACGGGAATTACTTATTATGCGTGTTATTCATTTCTTCATTGAATCATCATCTGCACGATTGCCTCGTACCTTGCTGACCCAAAGGGTACAAAAGGTGCATCTCACTGTCTCCTTACGATGAGTCTTTCCTCTCACCCAGATGATCAGCTCACTAATTGAGGCTGCAATGAATTGCGTTATGGTACCACACTTAAACAGTACCACTGTAAAGTACAAAGTATTGATTCCATTAGGATGTAAATCCTAATCCTTGTGAAGTTGGCATAACCTCAAACCTCTCAAGAAAGATCTAAATTATTATCCTTAAATTCCTCTTATTTTGTATTAACAAGGGTCATTCGTGTCTGATATTTGTAAGACAAGTATTGAAAGGTTCCTAAATGTTAATTATGTATCAGACCTGAATGATATGATTTATTATTTTGACATTTATTCATAAGTAGCTCAGGATAACAGCTGGTTGTAGTTATGCGTGTTTTCACCGATGGGCTTCTGCCATGTGTCTCTGCAGCCGGGGAGGACCTGGGTGTCCAACTGCAAGAAGTATGAGTGTGCAGACACACTGTCAGGCCCCACCCTCATCTCATACGCCTTCAGCTGCCCTCCCTTCAACGAGACAGAGTGCATGAAGGTCAGCAGTATAGGCCAAATCCCACATCCACACCCAACGCACACACACACACACGTGCACGCATGCACCCGTGCACACACACACACACACACACACACACATGCATGAGGTCGCAGTATAGGTCAAATCCCACAACCGCACACAATGCACACACAAACATGCACCCATGCACGCAAGCACACACACACACACACACACACACACACACACACACACACACACACACACAAACACGTGTACACATGCATGAAGGGAAGCAGTATAGGCCAAATCCCACACAACCGCACACAATGCACACACAACGCACACACACACATGCACACACACACACACACACACACAAACATACACACACACATACACACACACACACACACACACACACACACACACACACACACACACACACACACACACACACACAAACACACAAAAACTCTTCATGTATGCCCACAAACATATGTGTGAACATAGGCAGATTCACACATATATACACTCACACATACACACACATAATGTAAAAACATGCATGCATGCATGCATTTATATCCCTGCCTTTTTTCTTCTGACTGCCCTTAGGTTGGAGGAAGTATTCTAACTTACATGGACGGATGCTGCAGGACATGTGAGTATTAAAGAAAATGCAGATACAGTAGGTTAGTAGTGTAGTCCCTCTAGACAAATAGGTCACATCTGACACTAAACATGCTGTCGTGTGTCAACCGTCTAACATGTGTTTTCAAAACCATGTTTGTCCTTCATTTAGTTCCCTACCAACTTTTCAGAACCCAAACTGAAATAGTTCCAGTTGGGTTGAATCCCAAATGTGCAAATCTCTCTGGGTTTAACTGCTTTCATGTCATCTCTGTTTTGTGTCTTGTTTAAATGCCTATTAAGACCTGGACATTTTCATTTTTTTCACACAGAAATATGCTTTTCAGTGAATCCCAGAATTAAGATAACAGATCATTGACAACAGAAACATTGAATAACATTGATCGCAAGTGTCACTGAAAAGCATGTGATGCCCTTCGGGGTGGGTGTGTGGTTCGTATGCTAAAGCTTACCATCATGTACCAATCCCACCAGGTTCTGGATTCTCTCTCTACCCATTCCCCGTTAGTCCCTTGACACCTACAGTTAACACAAACTGTGAACGAGGTACCAGAAAACAAGCAGCTGAAAACTACAAGGCTTTCCAGCAACATTGTTGACATTCAACAATGTACTCCCCTTCTTAAAATATTACCGAACATACCCTCCAAACCAAATTAAACAGCAATATAATCTGAAATGGTCAGAGAAACAAACAACTAGCCATGTCATTTAAGATGACTCAATCCACGCTTCTTGTGGATGCACGTACATGACAGCGCTCAACTCTTCCCCCATTTCGCACCGTCTGGGCAGTGCATTGTTGATCGCCAACAATGTACTGTTGGTAGTGGCCAAGTAGACCAGTGATAGATGTTTTGTTGATGTTGTTTAGATGTTTAGATGCATGCTCGGATCTGTAGCTCTCCGTCTAGACTGGTGGTGGGATCTGTCAGCTGTTTGGTGTGTCATGGTAACCGCGGAGCCATTGTAGAAGATATGCAGCGCATGGCAACTTGAAATTGTCTCGTAATGGTCCTACAAATGTATCCTAAACTCAACAAGCGCAGAACCATATCATCATATGGCAACAACTGTCCTAATATCGTGGCGTAACAAAAATTATATTTGCTTACAGATGACTTCTGCAATGGCTTGCAATTACTAAAGAACCTATAATCCAGATGATTTTTCTAATAGCGTTTTTAAAAGACAACATTGCTATGATTATAATCTCATGGCAGTTTAACATTCCCTCAATCCAAATGAGGTTGCAGCCTTTATTCTTTACCTTCTGCTTTCACATTGACTGATTGCTTTACCTTCTTATTTTCAAATCCCCACAACACCCACCCCCTGTTGTTGATTGGTTGGAATACTATTTATTTTGGTTTTGAGTGATTGGTAGTACCATTTGTTTTTGTGTACGATCTCGGAGCATAGGCTGCCTCCAGACCAGAGACACGTTTTTTTGACGACCCGCTAATGGGGCGGGCAGCTAGCGGATCGCGAGGAAAGATCATATGAATGTGAACATTTATGTTTCGGCCTAGCATCGCAGATACAACCTTTAAGAAACAAACGAAAAATCGTATGCATTCAATGCAAGAAGATTAAAAAAAATACACCGCACACTTCGTTTGAAATGTTATCAAACCCCATTTTAATGTTGGAACTATCTTAATCTACCGCTTAGAATAAAATGAATGTCATTAATTTTGTTATGGCAGACAGAACATTGACACACGTGACATTTTGCTGTTTCTTCGACCATTCAATAGGGGGCGGTGTACCAGCAAATGGGTTCAAAACGCTCAAATGGGTTGCTTGTGGTCATATTGACAAACAAATTATTCTGTTGTTTAGGTTGGAGAACAGTCTAAAATAGAACCTCCTAGCAAGATCCTCTTGTCGGTCGTTCTCATCACCCATTCTAAAATGTAATGCTTAAGTAAAAAGTGTGGATCAGCTCGCTACTGCCATATGTACAGTCTAGACCTCTCAGCCTTCGTTAGCTCTCCCTTCTGCGTTTCCTTGTGCGGCTGCAGTTCTCCTCTGTCCAGGTGTATGCTCTGCACATGTTCTTGTCCTTCTTCTTGTGTCCGACCCGTTGAGTATGTTGTGTTTGTTGTCGTTGAAACAGGCAAAGAAGATGGAAAGTCGTGTCAGAGGGTGACGGTGAGAATGACCATCAGGAAGAACGATTGCCGCAGCAACAGGCCGGTACGTTGACAGAATATGGAGATTAAGAATACAGAAAAACCAATAACATGCAGGAAACACTTAACAATAAGGCTACATTAATTAACCATTACTTTACATTAGTTGATTTAGAACCCAAACCATAACCCTAGAAAAAATGAATGACCAACTCCTTGGTCTTGGAGCGGTTGAGGTCAGGGTAGTTCCTCACTCCCTGCACCATTCAGAGAATCGACCAATGGGGCCTAGAGCCGCCTATCCAAGATGGTGTTGAGTAACATCCGCTATTTGATGAATGGCATCTCCAGTTCCGAGCTCCTGCAGCCGTCTGTGTAGAGGATGAAGAGGTGGCTGATCCCTGGGGTGCTCCAATGGACAGGGTTGTGTTGAAAAGGTGACTGTTGACTCTGATCCAGTGAGAAATGTAAGGACATATATAATCAGGTGGAGGTGAATATCCATCCTGAGCAGTTTGGGACCTGGTGAGGATGAACTGCATTGAAGGCTCTTGAAAAGCCCCATAATCAGCACATAACAAGCCTCTTCGGCTCTCTGTGTGCGTGTATACACTATGCAGTAGTGACAGCTCAGCATCATCCACCACCCCTCTATGGTACTTGAGGACAAACCGATGTCGGCCATTTTGCCCTTAAACGTCCTTCTGTAGTTGGGGAAGAACAAGCCTCTCAAAGCTCTTCATCACCAGAGATGCTAAGGCTTCGTAGCGGTGGTCTTTGTCACAGGTTAGGTCGTTCTTTTTAGGCGTAGATGTTGAAGGATATCCATTGTGTTGGATGGAATGAACTGCTCACAGAAGACACCTGTCTGGTCAGTGCCTGGTGCTTTGTTTGGGTTGATCCTCTTCGGGTGCCTGCTCCACCTCCAAGGC
Source organism: Gadus macrocephalus (assembly GCF_031168955.1). Taxonomy (NCBI): domain Eukaryota; kingdom Metazoa; phylum Chordata; class Actinopteri; order Gadiformes; family Gadidae; genus Gadus; species Gadus macrocephalus. Next base: position 7,971,462 of record NC_082395.1, read on the forward strand.
CTCAAGAGCCAAGTTTACACTGGGGAGGGACATGGTATCCACTCTCAGAGATAACCCCTCTGTCTCCTGTGGGCAATTGGTGTTGCCTCTGCATCTCCTTATGTGTCGGCCCTGTTTGTATATTGCCTGATTTCCATTGACGACTGGTCTGTGTCTTTTCAAACCCATGCAACAAAGCTGTGGTCGCGTGCTTGTTGCCCTCTCTCGCAGGTCAACATCGTGTCCTGCGACGGCAAGTGTCCCTCGGCCAGCATCTACAACTACAACATCAACACGTACGCGCGCTTCTGCAAGTGCTGCCGGGAGATGGCTCTCCAGCGCCGCTCGGTGCAGCTGTACTGCAGCGGGAACTCCACCTGGGTCAGCTACTCCATCCAGGAGCCCACCGACTGCTCCTGTCAGTGGTCCTGAGGCACCGACCGCTAAACATGGGCGTAGCCACACATTACATAGAGCACACTCACACACACACACACACACACACACACACACACACACACACCGTACACATCCCGATCCCATCGGCACACGCCAAACGTATGCATGCACACTTATAACCGATGAGACATTCAAACATACACACACACTCACACACGCACACACTGACACACACACACACACACTGACAAACACGCACACACACACACACACACACACACTTGCATACAGAGTAGCTGACATTTAGTCGCACTGACACATGGCAATTATCAAACCAGTGCACAGAACATAGACGGTCTCATGCACGCACATCTGTTTTTGTTAATTGTCGGATACATATGTAACCAGTAGTTTGCACACAAACACACACACACATTCACGGAGAACCATACACAGGTGAAACTTTCTGGGCAGGCAACGTTGGAGGCCATAATGATTTCAGCATTCCATGGTGCATTCATTATTCATAATTCATTATGTGATACATTTTAAACATTATTTTTCTTTTCTTTTTTATTGTTTTCTCACTACACTTTTGTGAAACATGAAGCATGTTTCCGGATGTGACGGTTTAGGTTGATGTGTGGAGTGTTTGAATGCAAAGAGTTACTGAAGGATGTATAAAGGTACAAGAGCCACAGTGGGACGTGCTCAGAGGGGTGGAACCCACGGTATAGGAATTAGACTAGTCTATAAACGAGTCAAGCCTTTTCTTTTCTGTTTACCATAACACCTGACATACGATGCTTATCCGAAGTACCACTTATCCAGGGTACACAACCACAACTAATGCGGTTTGGTATAGTAGGAATGGAACTTTAGCACGAGGGGTGGCCTGGACAACATTACTAGGGTTGTCCAGAGTTAATGGGGAGTGTTAATGAGGAGTGTTAATAGATTACTTCCCTTGTGAACAATTAAGCAATTTGAAAGGCAGCGGCAAAACATAGACATGATTATCTTCTCCACCTATTGCACTTGATTGATTAATGCGTATTTATTGGAAGGCTTGGATATATAATATAAAGGGAAAAAATGAATTATCTATTGGTACGAATCTCCAGGTTGGGAACTAACAATCGGAACATAAAACCCTCAATTCAACACTTCAACAAAACAGAAGAATCAGCTCTTCTACTTTGAGGACAACAGCAGTTTTCTAATGTGTGGTTTAATAGATTTAATAATTTGTGAATGTTATTATCAAACTAAATTAGTGATAGTGATAATATGTGTAGGATATTAGTCCACCAGGTGAGCAGACCTTAAAACAGATGGGTCATGCAATTAAAAATATAGAAAATTGTTTTAACACTATGAAAAAGAGTTCAATTGTGCTTTGTTTGTATATAAGTATATTACCATTCTTTGCGAAGAAAAAAGTTTTTGGCATTATTACATTTCATTTACCTTAAAAAAAAAAAGGAGGAAATAACTATATATACCCAGTGAGATTCTTTAACCAATGCAATCAAAGACGGGGAGGTGTTGCTTGGATGATTCAAATCAAACTGTATGTGGAGCACTTTATTTATTTATTTGAGTATAACAAAGCACAAGTTTCTTGATTTCATCTTTGATGAATTTCATCCATGATTAAATCAACACATGTGCAAGCGTTCAGGACCCATAATCCGATTGAGATAAAATTTTGACAAAAACACAGTGACCAATATAGATTTGACCTTTAATCTCTCATAATGTTGCTGGGGGTAATAGCACTAAAACAAGTTAGCTCTTCTAAAATAAATATCTTGGAAGTTGTATCACAGTGTAATAGAGACGGACGGATATGTACAATCCTGCATGTTATATCTAAAGCAATTATTTTCATGCATTATCTACATCTGTTGTTGAACTTTATAAACAACCACGGAAGCACATTAGCTGAATTGAGGTGAGATTTGTACCATACAAATGTACATTTGCATTTTCAATAAATATTTCTTGGAAATGACTAGAAGCTTGTTACATTTGTATTGCTCTTCAGAAAGAATCAATGTTCTGTCTTGATTAATTGTATAAGTCTATTCATATTTACAGATGCTTAATACAAACAACGCAATTTAAAATTGTCCTAATGACACTATCATCTAAGTTATTTGGCTCCCCAACACAAAATGTAGACCTAAAATTCTGTGATAACAAATTTTACCTTTTTTTTCATCAACACATTTAACTAGACCAGTTGGACTTCCCAATGGTCCTTGCCTGTTCGGTTCTCAAGCCATCCCTGTGACTGACCATAACTGGAACATTTCTCCAAATGAAAACATCCAAATGAGCCCATCTCCTCCCACACAGCTGTCGCTCTTATCAGCTTCCTCTTTTTTACGTAAACCCTGCGGTGAAGTCATGACGAATTAGGCGTAATATAATTCTGCTGCTGACAGACTTGGGTTTTAAAAACAAGCTTCCAAGGCAGATATGAACAATAGCTTTGAAAATGCTGCCCTAAGACTATGACAGAGTGTGGCATAGTTTAAAATTAAACTATGATTCAGTGTAAAATATCAAACTGATAAACCAGATGTGGGGAGAGGAACAAAGTAAACCTGCTTTTTTTTTTCTTTTTCTTTTTTTTTTATCTACACATGTATGCACCCTATCACATGCACACCTATTCCAAAAAAACGCACACACACAAACACGTACGCACACAGCCCTGTTGGCGCTGGAGTAAAGAAGGGCTAAAAGCATGGCTCAGTGTTTTTGGCACGAGGACACAGGGAAAAACGATACTGGATCCAGCGATGCCGAAAATATGGGCACTGAAATCTAATAGCAGCCCTATAAATCGAGCCACCACAATTTTACCTTCTTAACACGCCCTGGTATGGGAGCCTGGCCAAGGCACAGCTGGAAAACCCCACTAGACCAGGGATGTAAGCTGAGGAAGGAGAGGTTTAGAACCAACAACCTGTGGTTGTGACAACAGCAAGTGGAGGCCCTGTTAGCTTGTCGGGTAGGCCCACCCAAATAAAAAACTTTTTTTGTGGGCAATGACATGTCTTTTGTTCACCCACCCCTTCTCACTACAGTTACTGCCCTTTTGCCACTGAGCATCTCAACTAGACTTGAATGTGACGTCATTATTAGTACACCCCCCCCCCCCCCCGACACACACACAATGAAAAAACATGCTCTTCTGTAAAAATGTTTTTAAAAAAACATTTAAACATTTTTTTTTGTAGGCCTAATTTAATTAAGTCTCTACACGTGGTAGAGAAAAAACGATAGTCCATGTGTTTGGATTTATAAGCTGTGCCCTCGGATTCCCAATAGGCACACTTTCTAAATCTGTGTGCACAGAATGAGCACGGAATACAAATCTTCTATCCAAAGCCTGATGACACACACCAAGCGTTTAAGGCGGGTGTAGGTAGGATGGGACAGTTGTTAACATCCCTGCCTCTCCACTCTCCCCACTCTGTGTCTCGGCCATTGACAACTGTTGCATGTGTTCAGCTCACAACCGGGGAAGACCTGTTCTGAATGCAAAGAAATTAGCATTTTACTCAATAATAGCTGACGAATTGTTGTGGAATTTGTAACCAATTGCGCAAAAATGATAGCTCTTTAATCTCACCAACAGCCCTTTTAACAGCTAGAACATAATTACTGAAAACCAAATAACTTTGTGTGTGTTTCTTTTTTTATTATGCTCTGGAGACCTCAGTGTCAGCGTTTCCGCGACACCAAATCTGTTATCAAAGCCCTCAAATGTTCCACTTGGCCCTCGGGTTTCCCTGTGGGATGACTTTCCTATGAGAGGTCTCCTTGGATCGGTCCGTTACAGAGCTGGGGTGTACTATCATAGATGCTGCACATGACAAAGGCATCAGGCAATGTTTCCTGGCTGAGCCTCTGTCTCAGAGCCACGGTGACAGCGCAGGCCCCTAGAGGTAGTGAGCAAGGCATATCAACAGGAATTGCAGACTGACTGTCTTTCCAGGATGCTGAAAACAGACTGCTGTAAAAGTAATTTTAATTCCTTTATCAGAAACGCCTGCTGTATCGTTCGTATGGATACGAATGGATCGGAGACCAAAAACCAAATAGCTAATTTCCGGCAACTCCACGACTATAGTGATTGGCAAGGAGCCGAGTTAACGGGCAATGGGTGTAGGCTATTATTTACACGTTTGTTACGATAAAGAGAGTGAAAGAGTGGAAGTAAGATAGAAAAGAATATGAGCACGATCATGATACATATATTAATGTTTCTATATGTAACAAGGCATTTTGATCAGCCTGCTGATTTCCTTGAAACTCATCAACCTCACGTTGGGGTCTGAGAGCAGGGGGGCTCACTCTGGAGATTGATAGGCATGAACGCGGGTGGACGAGCCCTGTGTCAGACCAGATACCCAGGGGTAGCGGGGTTGTTTGTGGGTGCTGGTATCCCTACTTTGCTGATGTCACTGAAAGATGCCTGGGCCCGGGTGCCAGCCTGGCATCGCTGCGCGGCGGAGAGAAACCTGATGCCGGAACGCAAGCTTGTCCTTTGGTGAAGTCATTTGCGAGAGGGCATCATGGAGGAAATGCGACGTGTCGTTAGTCAAGTATTGGTCACAAACACAGGGGGGCGTATTATAGGATCACTGTTGCTATGTGAAAGTGTGAATTGCTCAGTTCTTTTTTTTAGGGAGCTGGATTGAGGTTTGTACCAGTGCGAAAGAACTGCAACATTATACTATTATCCTGTGTGTGTGTGTGTGTGTGTGTGTGTGTGTGTGTGTGTGTGTGTGTGTGTGTGTGTGTGTGTGTGTGTGTGTGTGTGTGTGTCTGTGTGCACGACTTTGGTGGTATGTTTGTGCCTGCACGTGTGTTTGTTTGTGTGTTTGTGTGTCAGCCTGTCGGTGGGGCCGCACATGTGTTTATAGATTAGAGAGTGTACGTGTGTGTTGATGTGTGTGCGTTGATGTGTGTGTGTGTGTGTGTGAGTGGGTGTGTGGGTGTGTGTGTGCATGCATGCATGCTTGTGTGTGTGTGTGTGTGTGTGTGTGTGTGTGTGTGTGTGTGTGTGTGTGTGTGTGTGTGTGTGTGTGTGTGTGTGTGTGTGTGTGTGTGTGTGTGTGTGTGTGTGTGCGTGCGTGCGTGCGTGCGTGTGTGTGTGTGTGTGGATGACAGTGTGTGGACACAGAGTAAAACTGGGGGGTTTGTTCTGTGCTGAAACACCACCGCTTGCCCTCCTAATCCCACTACAACAGCTGCAACCAGGCAGTAACCCCTCCACCAAACCCCCCCCCCCCCCACCCCCCCAACATGCCCACCAGGGAACACATCAATGCAAGGGAAGGGGACGTACAATGACAATTCACTGACCCAGGGTGGTCCCTTAAGGATTTATATATCACTGGCGTACATACAATTGATGGAGTGTCTAAGAAAGTCATCATTATTAGTTGAACAGCGAGTTTAAAGGAAATCAGTCGATAATTTTAAACATCAAAACAATTATTTATTCAAGTATTTCATCAGTGTTTACGTGTTGTGAAGCCTTACTGGTATTACTCCAGTGCATCAATGAGGTAAAAGGAGTAGGTCACTCTTTCCCAAAATTTGAATCGTTGAATTATCATCCTTCTTGATACTGCCTGTTTATGCTTCTAAAACTACCCGGGGTGCAGTTTGGTTTTAGATAGAAAAAAGAGAAGAGAGACATGCTTGCATGCCCGCATTCGTTTGAAAGAAAACCTTTTCATAAGCAGCACTTTCATCCTTCAAAAACACAATCGAAAAATATAATTACTTTTTAGAATTTAGAAACCTACTTTTAGAATTGTTAACAGACAACTTTTTGGGATTTCAATATTACTTATTTGATATATTACCAGAAAGTAGCATTTGGTTAGCCTTATTTTGGCCAAATTGTAATATGTAACCAAACTCAACTCTCCTAATGCTGTTGATTCACTGTAAGTCAATGGTTATATCCGAAATAATAAAAAGAGTGATTCCATAATGATTATGCGCCTTAGTTATCTAATTGACTTAGGCATTTTTTACACTAAATACAAGATCAACCTTAAAATTATGCTATGAGGCAAAAGATTTGCAAATTAGGTGTCAGTGCGGTATTATGCTGTCTTGAATTAAATTCTTGACTTTCCCAGTGTATACTTGATTCTATGCCTCTAGACTATTGAAACGTACTTGTCAAAGCCTGTCATGCTGTAGCTGTGTATACAGAGGGCCTAGCATTAAGTAAACACCCTTACTTTCATTTCAACTGCCGGGCATTATGGTGGCTGTTTAATAAGGAGTATTATATTCCTGGTAGGGATTTGTGCCACATCTTTATATCGTTGCTCAAGGGTCTGTTAACAATGTTGAGGCCTTTCATGCTTCCTCTTTCTGTTTAAAAACCTGATGCCTTGCATGCCCCTTAAATATTTGATCTAAACCAACAGTCTTATAACAGCAGAAAGAGTCACATAAAAGGCATATAACCAGGGGCGTAGCCATGACATTATTACTGTGGTGGCCAGCTTGGGCCAGTCTTCTATTTGGGGGGGCACTTGATTGTCAACGGGGTGGGGGGGGGGGGGGGCTATTTTACAGTAAGTGCAATATTTATTCATAAGTCAAAATATAACACTTTCAATAAGAATATTGAGTCAAAGTTTGATCAAACTAATAGTGCATATATTTCAGCTTTCTTTAGACCGTTTCCGTTCAGGATTATTTATTATATTTTTCCAGACTCGGGGGGGGCCAAACTCTGACCAGGCCGTGGACCCCCCTGGTGGCCCCCATGTGGCTACGCCCCTGCATATAACATAACATCGACTAACAGAGCTTACGGTGTAAATTATATAGACTGAAACATTTTCCCTGTAAAATATGATATGAGTTAACATGCTTCTGTAACCAAATCAATTTTCCTTTCCTCTCCTTAGGGAATCATTTCGCTCTCGCATACAAACCTCACATCCAAATGTTTTAACATCCTGTATAGGAAATCTCCGTGCCTTGACCAGCGAGAACTCAGCACTTAAACTATTACAACTTCCAACCCTCAAACACAAACATACACACACACCCCAACGATCCGCAATCCGACCGAGGGTCTTCTCGGTGGCCCGCCAGACGTCAGGCCGCCGAGCTAAGCAGTGGACTTGTCGAGACATGCAGCGGACTGTGTTCACGCGGGAGAAACCCCACCATGTTTGTCTAGCAGCAGGGGGCTGGCGGTAGGTGGTGGGGGCAGTCCTGGGAGTGATAGTGTGTGTGGTGTGTGTGTGTGTGTGTGTGTGTGTGTGTGTGTGTGTGTGTGTGTGTGTGTGTGTGTGTGTGTGTGTGTGTGTGTGTGTGTGTGTGTGTGTGTGTGTGTGTGTGTGCAGGGTGCAGGCTGGATGTGGATTCCAGATGGAGTCAGGGCTCAGGAGGAACGCTTCACACCAGCACCCGCTCTCCTTGTACTTTTACAGCCTCACTGTTAATAACCGGACATGAACACTAATAGACTGCTGGCCGCTCTCTTTTTCACCTTGTAGAACTCTACCACGCAATGGGAAGCAATGCAAGGATCATTTGATAGCAGAAGTCACTATAATAAGCTTATAATATTTTTTTTAAGAGTTAAAAAGAAAAGGCTGAGAGAGAGAGAAATAGATACATACTGACATCATATGTGAAAATACTGTGTACTAGCAGGCTTTGGTTTAATTTCCCCTTATACTGTACCACAAGGACTTCTCGTTTTGGTGCATAAATCATTTCCTTCTCTTTAATCCTCACCCTCAAGCTTCCAACCCGATCCTATAACTTCTAACACTGCCTGTTATAGCCACCTTGTTCCCTGCTTTAAATAAGTCACTTACATGGGATTCAGTATTTACCTCATCTCTAACTCTCTTCCCATTCCGATTGCGCTGTTGCTAATGTGTTATATAGGAAGCCTTTTTTGACTTCTTTTGGCAAGCCTTTTTTTGGCCACAGATAATATACAATATGGAGGTTCTAGAACCACACCTTGTGGAAGCATCCATTACCTTCAGAAAGCAACACGTCTGTGTCTCTTATGTATTATGTCTTAAAATAAGATATATAAAGATATAAAGGAACCAGGTGAGGGCAGACACCTTGCTCCTTCCTGCAGGCTAACAGGTGGAGGAGGTCCTCCCCCCCCCCCCCCCCCCCCCCCCCCCCCCTCGGCGACCCCGGAGAACGAGCGTAACGTTGGTACTTGACGTCTGTGAATTACCACTTCCTGTGGCACAGCACTGGGTGATTGACCCCGTGGCCACGGTGCAACAGGCGTGAATAACAGCTGTAATTGTATGTGATTTACCCCACCTCACCCCACTGCCCCACTGGGTTAGGGTTGGGGACTGTCTAATCCATTTGACCCATTGTTATCTTGTTTTACCTGATATATGTACATGCATTTATAGAGACATGCTGTTCATACATGCATAAATACATATATTCAAACATTCATACATTCATACATACATGCTGCATTCATGCAGATACATACATACATACATACATACATACATACACATACATACATACATACATACATGCATGCATGCATGCATGCATGCATACATACATACATACACACACACACACACACACACACACACACACACACACACACACACACACATACATACATACATACATACATACATACATACATACATTCACACATACAAACATTCAAACATACATGCATATGTTCATACGTACATACATACTTGCATACATGCAGGTATGTATGCACGTGTACATACCTGCATATGATTACTTGTTGAGAGTGAGAGTCAGAGTGAAGATTTTAGTTTTCAAACGGCAGATGACCTCTCATCTCTAGGATACATTTTTGTTGCACAGATTATTACCGATTATTCCCCAAAGAAACTTTATTACCAATTAATCTCGATTTTCCTGGATGACCTGGACTGAAAAAGGTTGCACTGAGTTCAAGCACTTAGCTTTGCTTAACATGAATCATGCTTTCCCAGATATTTGCTGTTGCTAAACTTAGAGAGAATTCTGGTGATGTTGCGCTATGCTTGTAACGCACACTCACCGGAGAGATTTCCAGGCTGGGCTGGATATATTACAGTCACACCAAGTTATTTTCTACCCTTCTCCAGAAAACACATGTTGTTTATGTTGTCTGGAAGTACCCGTTTTCGTGACTATTCAACTTAGTTAATGAGAAGAAAAAAATGTGTTTCAACAAAAGCTGAATCAATGCTAGATTAGTTTGAGTTTGTGGGTGTCTGTGTGTGTGTGTGTGTGTGTGTGTGTGTGTGTGTGTGTGTGTGTGTGTGTGTGTGTGTGTGTGTGTGTGTGTGTGTGTGTGTGTGTGTGTGTGTGTGTGTGTGTGTGTGTGTGTGTAGGTGTGCTTGTGTGTGTGTGTGTGTGTGTGTGTGTGTGTGTGTGTGTGTGTGTGTGTGTGTGTGTGTGTACAATGTAGTATGTAGTCGATGACATGTTTATAGGCCTGAGTATGTAAGTACATATAGGAATGGCTGTGTGGAGTGTTATATATTTTTATTTTGGTGTTAGAGGGTATTTCAGAATAGGTTCATTATGTACTACTGTAGAAAATAGAACTTGATGTGCAATATATATATATGTATATATATATATATATAATGTAAAGGTATGATTCTCGTTATGCTAGACATCATACAGTACATGCTTGCAAATGTTGTCGTTTTTAATACCGAATGTGTGGATGGTAGGCTACATATACAGCTCTCCACTCAAACCCTTAAGGGGCAGGTGGGTATGGCTTTTAAATGGCATTGTCTTTCACCTCCAAACTTCTATAAGAACCGGGATAACCCTTTAACCACGCAACCATCATTTTGTCTTGTATGGATCTTAATCAAGGTAAACAAGCTATCTTACAAAGCTGAGTAGCTGAGAGACATCCATCACCAAATGGTTAGCCTACAGGAGCTATCTCTTTGATTACTCATGCGTGACGGCTTGGCCCTGCTCAATGCTGGGATAACATCCTGCGTCACTGAGGTAGAACGACTGATGTCATTGAGCTGCATTAGTTCATTCTGTAAAAAAAAAGAGCAACATTTTGGCCTTCACCGCAATGTCCATCTGTAATTTTGACAAAACAATGCTTGCTTGATTTTATTTACATTATTCATGTTTTCTATATAATCTCAACTTTGTTCTCTGAGCTGACTGCACTCTGATCAAAATTTCATACATTCTCCAAACAGTCGATTACACATTCCTCATTTCCAAAATATCTAACATTACTAATGCAATTTTTTTTCTGTGATACTCAATCATTCAATACTTTAACAATTTCCCGCTACTTTCACACCCTCCTAACCCTCCAAGTGGTTAACGAAGGAGGCCTATTTCAGACGGTGATCCGATGATGCAAATTTATTGATGGGTTTCATGTTCCAAGGCTAAAGTTTACCCCCCCGTCTCTCCCCATCGTGAGACAGAGAGTTGACGTCAGAGGCAGCTGACTATATTCTGGATAGGGTTCACTCGAGAACTTCCAGCAGTCCGACATAACAGCCCCGCGGCTTATTGGACGCTCTGTTTTTGTTGTGCTAGTCTCCTACCGTGCAACAACAGGCCTTGGGAACAGATTCATGTCCAGCCCCTGTCCACACTCTCAAGCAGATCAAGCCAAGCCCCAAGCCGTGGGGTTCAAGGGTTAAGTTAATTCTGACTGCTAAAACAAAGACAACCTGCTCCTTCTATTTGCTTGCGGTAGTAATAAAACAATCAGTTCACTTCCTGGGGACAAATGTCAAGCACTCTCCCTTCTCTACTCTGTTCCTTCCCAGGCGTCACCTGGCCAATCGGGTGGCCTCTTCTGTGAGGTGCTGTCGTCTGTCTGGGATTGTCGTTGGCAGTTGTTCGTATGAATCTGACAATGGGATGTTTTTCCAGTCCTCCCTGTGGACGTAAACCAGTCATGAGAACATTGTCCCCTTCAAAGGCCCGGTGACAAAAGTGGACGAGCCCCATTGAAGTGCCGCTGGTGCTGACATGCTTTATGAATACGTACGTGACCTGGAAATGACTCACTGTAAAGTCAATTAATGAACTGACCAGAACATCCCCATCAGATTGCAGATCATAGAGGGATAAAGGCAGCTGTCTCTTATTCAAATAAAACTATCTATCTGGAATTTGGCGTTTGTCTTAGATATTCCTTGGTCCAATATTGTGCGCATTGAAGGTCATATTTTTATTTATTTATTTGTTTATTTAGCAGGGAGAATGCACAGCTCATTAGCAGTACCAGAGTTAGCTATAAGCTAATTTTCATCTGTAGTCCCTGGGCAGGAAACAGAGAATAACATCTTACACAGAATAACATAGGCACATACTTATAGGTTTGTATTGTGGTATATTTTCTGCAATGTTTATTTATAGGTTTCTAGTAAATGCTCCTCAGTTAAATGTATATTATTGGAATTTACAGAAAATTACTTTTCTTAAAATGCCAGATTTGTGTTAGACTATTATGCTAGTTGTAAAACCAGATAGAGGATTCAGCCCTAATTTAATCGTTATTCATTCCTAATGCTGTGTTGACTTTCAGTCAACTTTCAGTCAACAACATAATAGGTTTAAGGTAATTGTTGAAATCTGACCTGACACATATATAGTCATTTAACTACGAGCAATATATAAACATGGCCTCATTAAACATGACATCTGCTTTCTTTCGGCTCTTCCAGGAATTATTTGAATCTAATAATAAAATAAACCTCCATGAGTTCACAACAACCTGTGCTATGGCAGGTCGGCGGGTTTTCAGGCAACTGCAGCAGAAGCCAAAGAGACCCAATTTCTGATCATAAACTAGAGTTTAGAATCTGTGTGACGTAATCCTTTCATTACATTATGTTTGAGTTAGGGGATAGGTAGTCTGGTGAGAGAAAGAAGAATTACAAGATGCTAGCCAACAGCTTTTAATGTTCCTCTCTGATATGTAAGCTAATTGAATTCCATTTGGACCTGGTTATAAAATACACGGCCTGAGCCTGAACAGGATTCATGTGTGATTGTGAGGCTAAGAGGAGCCAATCATTCTTCACTCTCGTATAAAAGGAACGTTTAAGTCAGGCCATGGCTGGCCTTCCTGGCCTCTGCTCTGAGAGCGTGCCATGTTGTCTGTACAACAATGCTATTGGCTTTCAACTTTGTCATCGGTGCGTCACACATTCAAACATAATGTATTCATTCCCATTCACCTTGGCGGTGCATGTGCGTGTGCTCACAAACACAGACACACGCAGGACACACACACACGCAGGACACACATGTACACACAGGCTCTGCTTCCTATGATCTTTGAGTGTGTAGAGTAATGCCACTGCAGCTGTTGCTTACTTGACAGCAGAGTAATTTTCCCGTTATGTCACTGGGGAGCCTTGAGTGACCTCTCGTCTCCCAGAATCCATTTCTATTCTATCGGGACTCTCAGCGCTCCTTTACCTTAACACAAACACAGACATGCATACGCACACAAACACACACACATACACACAGATACAGACAAACATACCCATACACATGTGCATGCACATAGTCAGTAAATTTCGGTTATTTTCTCTCCGATTGAATGTAAAGCGTCAAGTAAGATATCTTTTTATTTTTTTGCCATTTCTCTTGGTCTTAAACCTCCATTGCCATGTTTTGAAGTGACTCAGTAGAGCTTCATGAAGTTGTGTTGGATTTCGACCATGCTGCGCCTACGCCAGCTGTCCATGGGATAAAGAGCCTACTGGGGGAGCCAGACTGTCTGTCGAATAGCAAACTCACACACACACACACACACACACACACATGCACACACACTCACACACACACACATGCACACACCAGCACACACATGCACACACATGTGCAACCGCACTCACACGTAAGCACACACATGCACACCCACGCACACACATGCTCACACGCGCACACACATGCACACGCATGCACACACTTACACACACACAAATGCACAACCGCACTCACTTATTAGCACACATGCACACACACACAAATACACGTACACACGCATATACACATGCATGCGTGCACAGTACACAAACACACACACACACACACATGCACTCACACACACACATTCTCGTACATACTACATAACATGTGACTGTAATAATTAACCTTACCAGTCTAATACTAGGATGAATATTGTAGTCCACTCCATCAGTAATACACATATACCAATAAACGTTTAGTCATCAACATTATTTTTACGTTGGAGGAAAGTTGGAGGTCCGACTTACATTTTTTGTGCGACAAATGTAATCTGTAAAGTCAACTCTTCCAAATTGAATAATGTATAAATTACATTCCAGCTTCACAATGTTGTCATATATGTAGTCATATTTATTGATTTTGTTTTACATAACATATTTGGTTACCACCAATGCAAGCCCTAGCCATTTGAGTTTGTTTGACATAAAATAAACTATTGTGAAACTATGTGATTTATCTCTAGGCGGGAAAACTAAATGTACACTTTTCCTTGCATTAGTGTTGCAACTTCCCCTCAAACGGAAACATGCTAGAATGTCTTAGAACGGGAGTCATTTCAGGGAGTCAGCGAGGTTGTGGGCGGGGTGGATGTATAAATTTAGATTTTGGATCACTTTTCACTGGGCCCCAGAGGTTAAGATAGGGCAATTATCATATAGAATAGCCAAGGAGATCGACAAGAAAATAAAATGAAGAAAACCCACAACATTCCCTTCTCCTTTCATCCAATTAGCAATAATGGTAACGTGTGGTGACGATTGTAATTAGTAACGAGAGAAACAGTAGTGTCAATGTTTGGATATGGGCTGCTGTGGTTTGTTATCTATGTATTTTTATATTATTCACTCCAAATTTCTGTGTGGAAGTGCATAGTATTATACTACTCTGTACAGTTTTGGCTGCATATATGATTATTAACAATTGAAACACAATATGATCATACTAAAGTCCCACGCTGATTATTTGTGACAGCATGTTGGTTCAATTCCTTACCTTTCCATAACACACTGCTTTATTATTAATCCATATTATGTAATTATAATGTTGAATGAAAAAACAATAAGATCCAACCGAGATTTGCTCCCTGGATTCCGAGTCCAGAGTGCTAACCAGTACACCATAGAACCCTGTGAAACATAATCATCAAACCATCAATCTTGTTACAGAGCAGGGTCTAAGTCTTGTCAAACTACACTACACTAGTGGTGTACTAAAAATACACTGAAGAATTATTCATGCTTTGATGAAAAAAAGAGGTATACCCTACTTTAAATGGGTTTAAGATCAGATCAAGTGAACAAGCTTATCTTATACTTACTACAAAATAGCATCAAAAGTACGACTCCAGAGGATCAAAATTTGGTATGTTTACATATCAGTTAAACCTGAGTATAATATTCAGTACAAACCAAACAGTCGATGTACCGTTCTGAGTTGCTTCATGGTATGTCTATGAATAAACATGCTTCTTCAATGAGTATGCAGTAATGTAAATAGGTGTGTACATAAGAGCGTTAACTGTGGCTTGCACTGACAGTTTTACTGGAACTCTAAATGCTAGAAGCATCCTTCTGTCCCTCAACGTTGGTCTGTGATTGGTCCGTGGGCCTAACCCCTGAACCAATCGTATTTTACCGTCTTGATCACGTCACTGTGAGAATGCACCACACTCCAATCCCTCTTGTCATAGTTTCACCCACTAGAGTTGGCTGCTAATATGATTGACTCATTTGGTCTAATCATGTGACTTCAAGCTCACATACTGTAATTGACGTCAAATAGTATCTTATTTGCATCTTATCTTGTTTATTATTATTGAAAAATTATGATTTGACATTTGAAATACAACTAAAACATAACTTGTCCTAACTAGAACAGTCCAGTCTTTCCACAGATCGACACTCAGAGGTTCCAGAGGTGAACTCAGTATGAAAGGACCGCAGAACGGGCTCCATTTCAGCATACCTTTTACACAGGAACAGATATTACTTACTACATTCATTGAAGCGTACGCATAACATGCAGTTATATCTTATTGTGTTTGTTGTGTGACTTTCCCTTACATCTTTGTGAATGTAAGCTTCAGAAAAGGATCTGTGTGTTGTCCTAATGTTGCCTCACATCCATACCAGTTGCAATGAAGGTATAAAAAAATAAGTGTATCCATCTGGAAAAATCTGCAACATGTGAGATGTTTATTATGGCTCCTGACATCTCTGCTATCAAGTTCATGTTTCTCAGTTCATTTGAATGTGTCCCAAGGAAAGGGAGGTTAACCCGAAATATTATCAGCCCCCACTTAAAGGGCACTTGTCTTAGATTTCACAAGCTGCTAAATTTAACACGCTGACTTCCCATTAAGCCGTGAGAAGACACTCAAGCCAGCCTGATATCATAGCATGAAAAAGACAATAAAAAAACATTCCAACTATACCCATACAAGGGCTTCATTTGGTAGAAATAAACAACGGTAAAACGTAGTGTATTTGGGAAGACAAAAAATAATCAACAAAAATCATGTCAACATACAAAAGAATCTTTCAAATATAGTCAATATCTTACAAATTCAATTCACGACTAAAATCCATATCAAATACGGTGCCTTGTCGACAACATAGT